>NC_063048.1:5760349-6067016 GCF_018812025.1 Megalobrama amblycephala | reverse complement strand
GAGCTTTCGAACCGGGTAGTTCTAGGAACTTAGTTCTAGGAGCTAGCCGCCAGGGTGGTTCGCCGAGAACTAATAGTTCCCCTAGGGCCGTTTTCCTGGTTGCATTCGCACCGCCAGTAGGAACTATGAAGTGACGTAAACTGCGCTTGTTGTTGTGACTTTTATTTTGACAGCGCTGAGAACGCCAGAGCCTGAGCACATAGCGCTCACATTCTCCGTCTTCATTAGTTTACGATTTGTTTAACAGCCTGTCTGATATGCTGTTAGATAGAGCTGTTATACAAAGAAAGAAAACAGTAACGTTATATGAAAAAGTATTTTCGTCACTAGCTGAGCAGAAATACATAATCATGTTTTGCTTGGTCCCCTCAAAGTTGCGTTGGATCTTTGTTTTCCATGTTTGTAGAGTTAGTTTGTGGAGTAAATATATAAAAGCTATAAACTGTGTTTGTAAAAGGCTTTTTTTTAAAAAGGCAGGTGCCAGTGTTTTGCATGCGTCCGGCCAATCAACATACACTTCCATCACTGGTAGTTCCTATAGTAAAATCCGGGTACTTCCGCCAATAGTTCTAGGAACTATGAAAAGGTTCCTCCGGTGCGAAAGCCCCTATAGCTGTTTGTGAATGTATAAGAAATGAGTCATCAGTAATTCAAGTCTTACTTCCTGCATGAACCTAAAAAGGTTTGTAACACATTTGAATAATGCCAGCCTTTGGCCTTCATTGGCTGCCCATGAACAACATTTACTTTGACTCACCCCTGCATGTAAACCTGTTGTAGGAGACCTTCAAAACAAAATTAGGACCCTTTAAAATAAGATACTAGAGGCACTTTAAAATGTTCTTCACGGAAGAAAAAATAGTTCTTTTGAGAACTGCTCACTGAAAGGTTCTTTGGGGAACCAAAAATGGTTCTTCATTGGTATCGCTGTGAAAAGCCCTTTTTAGGAAGCTTTGTTTTTAGTGAGAAATATTTACCTGTCCATCGATCTCACCCTCAGCACCATTCATCAACCGCTGGATGAAATCCTCCACAATCTGAGGTCTCTCTAAAGAGACACTGTGTTTCATTGAAGGCCGTTTCCACAGTTCTTCATTACATGTGAAGACAGCATAAGAAGATTGGGATGAACAAAGCATTCTAGACAGGACTACAGTTTTTTTTAGATGAAAACATTATAATATCCTAAATATAGGACTAGCTGTGGTGAAGTTTATTGGCTTTCTAATGACAGCCTGCAGGGAGAATCAGGCCCATCCCCAGTCCTCCATAGTGCTCTTTGATCTCCTCTGGGTTCATGCAGAGGCTGCTGGGTACCTGCGGGAAGCCCCGTGTCATGCCGTGAGCGCTCCGACATCACTAGAGTTATTTCACTGTTAATCCTCTTCTGAAGCGCTCGGATCATGTCACACTCCGTGATCTCCAAGAGTCTCAGTAACTACAACAAACACAGCAAACATACTAAGATATCAATCAAAAGAATCACATCAATGAATTGTCAAAGGCGGCCTGAAAATTTAGGATGTATCATGGCTGTTTTGTTTCATAGCCATATTGATTTAATGATTGTTCAGATCTTTGCTTCACAGACCCCAGTGTTTCAAAATAAAATAAGCAGGTTCAAATCAGTGTTAATGTAGCATTTTATCACCATTATAGTTTTTATTAATATTTTGAATTTTATATTTTCAGTTACCGTTTTAAATTTAGTTTAACATTTAGTATGTGCTTTTGTCTTTTTTTATTAGGTCTTTTTAATATTACTATTTAGGTTTAATTTATTTTAATTTGATTTTTAGTTTAGTGTTAGCTTTTATTTCTAATTAGTAATTTTAGAACTTCAACTTTAAATACTATTATAGTTTATATACTATTATAGTTTTTATGAATATTTTGAATTTGCTTTTATTTTATATTTTCAGTTATCATTTTTGTAATTTTGTGCTTTTGTCATTTTTATTATTATTTTTTAAATATTACCATTTAGGTTTAATTTATTTTTATTCCAGGTTTAGTTTTAAACCAGTTTTAGTTTTTTTTTTTTATTTCCAGTTATTGATTTTAGTGCTACTTTATATACTATTATAATTTATATAATAATATAGTTTTATTAATATTTAGAGATAGCTATTATATTTTATGGTTTTATTTTTATTTTAGTTTATTATTTTAATATTTTTTGTTCTTTTGTCATTTTTATTAGTTACTATGTAGGTTTAATTTATTTTTTATTTCAGTTTTAGTTTTATTTAATTTTATTTCCATTTAGTAATTTTAGTGCTTTGTCTCTTACATGTATTTCAGTTAGTTGCCAAGACAATATTTCCAATTTTCATTTAGTTAAAGTTTTTCATATAATATTTATATTTTATTTTATTTCAGCTGTATTCAATTAACAAAATATTTTCAATAATTTGAGATTTAGTTAACGATAATAACCCTGGTTCATGCACAGTACCTGCCATGTTTTGACGTCAACATCTGTTGCTCCAGGTGGTGGGACGACAGACTGAGTCTGAGACAGCACAATCTCATATTCCTTCTCCTTATCCATCTGCTGGGCCAGTGCTTGCATGCTGGGTAAGTAAATCTCCACCCTACAACACAAGATCATGGGTCAGGTTAACACATACATATTTGTTTCACCACAAACTGTTATGAAAGAGTGTTTAATAGTGATGAAATGTTCATGACCTGTAAAGCTGAGAGAAGTGTTTAAACAGTGCAGGGCTGTTTATAGTCTCGACACCCATCTGTCGTTGAGTCCAGCTCTCTTTAAAAACTTCCAACTGCTTCCAGAGCAGTAAAAATCCCCGCTGGTTCATCAGGGAGTCTACGGGGTCTTGAGTTTTAGACGCAACCTCCGTTATTCTCTCCTCATTTCCCATGTTATCATTAAGGACCTGAAAAATGGCAATGAGATAAATGCGCTTCAACAAACAGAGACGTATGAGCAACAAACATGAGACGTATGGGAATCGAACCCATGACCTTGGTGTTGTTAACACCATGCTCTACTGTTTGTGCTAAGGAATCTCCAGATCAAGGCTATTTTGTCACAAAATTATGTTTCTTTGAATTTATCTTCCAGTCATTCCAATTTAACTTCTTGTAGTGATTGGTTTCAATTCAACTTCTGAACTGAACAGGAGACAATTCTTAAATACTGAATTTTTCTTAAGTACTTCTCTATCAGACGTTGCTGTGATGTTGGTGTCTCCTGTGGTCTGTAGCCGGAGGGGTGCTACATCTCTTCCACTACTGAGCACATCATCAATGATCAGAGATACGCCCAGAATCGCCCCGTTAGCCTCCATTCTACAGCGGTCATTCAGATCGCAGAGGCAGAGCTACAGAAAAAACACAAGACTGCATGATCCTGATGCTAATGAAACAGAGGAAGACTTTAAGTAACTCACAAGTATGTGGGTAACCGACCTGCATGTAATGCTCTATAGGCGAGATGTCCCATATAATCAAAGGGTGGGATCCATGCATTGCAAGAAAAGATCTCCATGGATAAAATTTTGTGCCTAAAACCACAAATAAAGGAAGCAGAACCTGCTGGAATCAATATACATGGACATTCATCTCATGAGGTACATTCTGTGATGCTTTTGAAGGATGAGCATGTATATGCTGGACAGGCCTGGTGGTTTCTCACCTGAAGGCAGGCCGGTTCTAACGGCTGAGGAACAGGGAGAAAACTGGAAACTGGCAGCATGCTGTCACTCATGATAGGGAGGGCGTGGCTCATGTTTTCACTCACACTCTGATAGGCTGAGAGGTTTCTAGAGGACAGGAACGCCTCCCTTGTGGGAAGAGAAGAATGGAGATATTAGGCTTGTTCGAGATGCATTGGCGCCACGAAGACCGAATGGCATATGACATCAAAGTACCGCGAGAGCAATTCAAAAGCATAAGGAGTCATCTGCTCTCCAATCGCTCTTGTGGTACTTTGATGCCGATTGGTCTGCACAGCGCCGATGCATCATGAACAGCCTACTATGTACAGATCAATGATATAATACTCAATTTTAGTTATTCAAAAAATATATATAGACCAGGGTTATTATAGTTAAATAAAACCATAAAAACATAACTTTAACTGAAATAAAATCATATATTTAAAAAATTAAACATTTCATTTCAGCTATTTGCTAATGCAACATTTCTCATTTTCATCTAGTTTAACTTGATAAAAATGAATAAAAACTACACATATTAAAAAATGAGACTAATAAAATAGACAAAAAAACAACACAATTACTAAACTTTAAAATTAAAATGTAAACGGAAAATAGAAAAATAAACACTAATTCAAAATGTTAATGAAAACTATAATAGTATATCAATGATACTAAAATAACACAACATCATCATCTCTTCTGCAACTACCAGGAGATTGTTAATTGAGGGGGGAAACAAGAGTATTTTTAAATATTAGAGGTTAATTCAGGTTGTCAAATGAAAAAACCTACAAAAGACAACCAACAAATGTTCATTATACTTTTACAAAAAATTAAACCTTGAAAAATGTCTAAAATGTTTATATAATGTGTACATTAAAATGTTATAATAATTATATATTATTATATACTATTATTTTTACCTAATGGTTACACCACTGGATATTTCTTCAATGGAATTACAAAAATAAAAGTAAAATAAAAACATTTTAAAAAAATATACAAAACCAGCATGAATACAAAGGTTACATCTCATTGGAACATGCATTTAAAACTAGATTTTTCACAAAATCCTAGTCTCCTCTATATCAACTCTAATACTGTGAAATCTGTCATTTACAAGCACCTGATCATGTAGCGCACTGCGGTATCGAAGCGCAGGAAGAGCACATCCCTGTGTAGCTGCAGGAGCTGCCCGACATTCTCTGAACTTCTGGGCTCACAGAGAGAGTCAATCTGTCGCTGGACATCCCACAGTTCAGCCCCTTTGGACAAACATCAGAGCGTAAGGAAACACTGGGCTGGAAGTGACACAATATCAGCTAAAAACAGCACAGTGTATATTTTATGCTGGATACGAGCCACACTGTGTGTTTACAGAATTATCATATACCGATGCTCTCTAAGCCGCCCCAGTCTGCTGTGAGCCTCTGAGCGCTGTTAGGACTGAAGGAAGTGTTTGGATTCCCCAGCCGAGCAAAGCTCACCAAGTAATAGACAATGTCATGAAGAGCTGCGATAATCTGCAGTGTGTTTTGAAGAGCCTGGTGGCATTCCTGTAATAAGAATACACATACATCTATTAAAAATCACCGGCTGATTCAAACACATTAAGCAAAAATGAAAAGTGACTTTAGTGAAGAGACTAGATCCTACAGCATTTGTCTAATGCATGATTGTTTCATTTTCCAAAGAAAATGTGAGTGGTGCATTATAAGAAACTTGCAACCCAAAAAATAAAATGAATACATTTGTAAAGGGGTACTTCACCCCTGGCAAAATGGGCTTTCAATAAAACTTGGCTGCCTATGCAGTAGAAAGTCAAAACAGAGAAAAAAAAAAAGGCTGTTGTCTTCCCTTTTGCCAAATAGGTAGCAAAACTTCAACACTAATAATGCACTGGGCAGTCTGCTTTGGATACGCTTTTACTTCAGTAGGAAATGCTTCTTGGCAAAGAGTTATAAGGGTGTCAACTTTACAAGAATTCAAAGAGTAAACGTTCAGCAGGAAATAAAGATAACTCTGTAGAGAGAGGAGGCCTAACGATGCTCGCAGCAGCCAAGAAGGTTCGCAAATAGCCTAACAATTTAGCAGACATTAGCTGTGCTCTTGGAGCGTAAGCCTCAGTGTGACGACTCTCTACATCGAGAGCAGACTTAACGACACCCCATGCATTAGGATATCTCGCAAGGAGCCTCACAGAGGGCCTACAATTCGCAATTGCTATCCTAGTGGAGTTCTGATGAGCGGAGGCCTTAAAGTGCCCCTATTATGGCATTTGAAAGGTTCCTATTTTGGTTTTGGGAGTCCCCAACAACAGGTTTACAAGCATGCAAGGTCAAAAAACACTTGTCTTATAATATGCATTCAAAAATGGTCTTATAATATGCATTTATTTTTTACCTTATTTGCTCAACGACTCCCAAATGATTCACTCAATGATTAATTTTTCCAAACCCCTCATTTGCATGATGCTAATCTGCGGCGATTGGTCAGATGACTTCTGCTGGGTAACACGAAGTACAGTATACAGTGCTTGCATCACTTACATTGTATTATAATAATGATGGTGCTCCACTCTGTTCTAAAAATGAAGATTCAGAGAGGAAATAAGTTGTTTTATGTTTATGTTAGCGAACCTAGCCCTTAGGATTTGTTTTACAAATGACTCGTGACTCAGAGTCGACTCTTACTTTTGAGAGACAATAACTTTATATACGGTGCACTTTCAGATTTAAAACTTTGCAGGATGTTTTCATTCACTTAGAGCTATGTTACACATTACATGAAAGGTAATTTTCAAAAATCCATAATAGGGGCACTTTAATAAGAATAACGCTGGGTGCTTCTGTTATGACCCTATGGTTGTGTTTTGTTCTATTTCTGTGTTTCTGTAAGTGTCTCTGTGTGTGTGTGTGTGTGTGTGTGTGTGTGTGTGTGTGTGTGTGTGTGTGTGTGTGTGTGTGTGTGTGTGTGTGTGCATGTCATCACTTCCTCAACAGAGAGATCTTTTATTTTGTGCAGAGTGTTTGGCTGTATAGTGCAAAATCTGTGTGTGTTAAGAGAGTTTGAATGTGTATTAGAGACTGTGAGTATTGTTTGATTGTTTATTTGAATCAAAATTGTTTGTATTTGAGGTACTTTGTTATATTTGACCCATCTGCCTGTTTTGACGCCGAGTTTGGATTGCCCTTTCAAATTTTGGTTGCCTGGTTGTATGTATTGTAAATATTGATTATTTGGGAAAGTAGGGAGTCTGATGCCATTTTTGTTTATTGTAAACTGTTCGATCTTTGTTTTTTGGTTAGGGAGTTAGGTATGTATATTGTATTTTTCTTTTCTTCTGGGTTTAGGAAAGTGATTTTAAAACAAGGAAATTTTGTTTGTTATTTTGGCCCAGTCGGCTCCTGAATAAGTCCAAATTTAAAGTCAATAAATTTATCATTGTTCAATTTCATTACATTTTTCAGAGTCTTTCAAGTTGCACACTTTCCCCTAGATGGGGCGTAACACTTCTCTATATCCCTCCTTGTTTCCTCGCTCCTCCGTCCTCCATCCTATGACCCAGAAGCCGATCGCACTCAGCCATCTTGAAGGACATCTCAATTCTCTAATTGCACCACGAGGAGGTGAGGAACGAGGAGTGAGGAAGCTTCCTGAGGAGTCATGAGCGAGAATACAAAGGTGTATCCTTTGCAGAAGTCTTTCTCGTCGAGAAACCTGACGCACTTATAAACTCTCCTTCCCCTTCATATCTGTCACAATAATTTAAATGTATACTTTACTTTTGCAGTTTAAATAAACTTTACATTTCACATATTTCAGTGGGCATCTTGCTTTATTAGTATTTATTATATATATTGTTTGAAGGGGGGTGTAATGGTATTTCATGTATTCTGACTTATTTACACTTTTAAAGAGTTGGATTCTCATGCTAAACATGGCCAAAGTTTCAAAACATGAGTTGGACGAATGGCCAAAAATTCTCTTCCAAATCCTTACAGGATTCGGGGTCTTTTTTTCAAGTCTGGGCCTGAGTGACATAAACGGGGGCGGAATTCCTTGTACGGGCACTTCTCCCAGAAGGGCACGTGTACACACGTCGACCAGAGCGAAAGAGCAAAAGCACGCCCATCAACGCACGTTCAGCTTTACGGAAGTCGTCGGCAGCACTGCACAGGTCACAGGACTTCACAAAATCAACAATGTCACCAAAGTGGGTTTTTGGTTGTGAGGGAAAGATAACCTTGCTTAATAAAGAACCCAGCGTTAAGTGGAGCTGAGAGATTTGTGTTCTTGCATTACATTGATGCGCTTTCGACATTTGGAATTAAAATAACCACAGAAACTGATAGTTGCAATCACTTTTTAATTGGTTAAAATGAATGGAGAATATTTAGTGTTTTTCCGTGGCTGCTCGAGCCCTCAGGATCGGCGCTTATGGTTTCATAAACAAGGCCCAGTTCTACACTGGATTTACAGATCGTTTGAAACTGAAAGATGGAGCGGTCACAGCGATAATGATCCCGGTCATGAGTCGGAACAGCAGGTGGCGAGTAAAACTGCATCAAATGTCTGTTTTGTTGGCAATAGGCGCCTAAGTGCATATAATGTAAACAACACGAACATAGTGAATTCATAAATTCGTTATTCATCATTCACTATACACTATATTCATCATAGTGATTCAAAAGTTATCCAGGGATAATGCGATGGTGTATTGTGTATTTAAATACGTACGTTTAGCTGACCATTGGTAGCTTGCAGCCGATCTCTACACAAAAGCTGCGTGTTCTTGTGACAGCTCATCACTCTATCTAGCTTACACATCACGCCTCCAGGCTCTCTGCTGTTTTCGGAAATACTCGGTACAGCATTGGTATCTTTTATAAATATGATAAAACTTAAGACTTTTTGGAGATATGAAGGATGCACTACTACTCTATAGGTACTCAAGATTAACATGAGATTGGCAGAAACTGTGATACCCCCCCCCCCCCCCTTTAAATAACCAAACTTTAACAACATATGGGTAGATCCCTCGAGTGCAGCTGATGACACTTTGAAGTGAAAGAGAGAGAGAGAGAGAGAGAGAGAGACAGAGAGAGAGAGAGAGAGAGAGAGAGAGAGTCTCACAGAGAGCCTAATGACTTAGTCAACAACTTGCAATTGCTATCCTAAAGGGAGTGAGGATATCATATCACTTGATATAATTACTCCGTTCTCGCATCTTTTCCTTGCGTCCTTCCCTCGCATCCTGAAGGGGTGGAGCTAAGACGCAAGGAAAGGTAGTGAGGAAAGGAAACGAGGATACACAAAAAAGAATTGAGAAGCACCCTCTCTGTACCGAGAGGAGGTCTAACAATGCTCGCAATAGCCGAGGAGGCTTACAGAGAGCCTAATCAATTTAGCAAACTGCCTGGCCAAGGTCTAGGAGCAGATGCTCTCATTATGATGACTCTCTAAATTGAGAGGAGACCTAACTATGCCCCATGCTCAGGACATCTTCCAAGGAGGCTCACAGAGAGCCTACAACTCACAATTGCTATCCTATGGGAGCTCTGGAGAGCGGAGACCTTAATAAAGATAACTCTCTCTAATGAGAGGAGGCCTAAAAATGCTTGCAGTAGCCAAGGAGGCTCACAGAGAGCCTAACAACTTAGACAACAACTCGCAATTGGTATCCTAGCAGAGCTCTAGGGGGCGGAGGTCTCAATGAAGCAGGCCTATGGATGAGCTCATAGGACGAATACATCATGTCCTATGCCTGTCAAGTAAGCTACATAACAGGGCTAGCAGCCTGACACAATAATTGGCGGAGCTCAGAGGAGCAGAGGCCTCTAATAAAGCAACTTAAGGCAGATGTTATTTAGCCTCTGGGATGCCAGAGCGCTCAGAGCAATTACTCTGGATAACTTCCCTAAGATCTTTTCTTCTCCCTCTGGTTTCACACCTTCTCCGCGCTGTACCCCTCGAAGGAGAGGGACCACGAGAAGCGGTGCTCACCTTCTGGTCTCGCCTCTGGGATGGGCCGGCACCTTCGTGGCTTGAAGCGTGGACCTGGACCGGCGCGGTATAAAGGTTTTAAAAGACGCAGAGCGCACCTTCGCCTCCTGAAACTTCCAGACCAACGTGTGGATCAACGGATGTGCCGAAAAGCTGTTTTTTCTCCTTCTCCCTGATGTCAGCCAGGTTTACCCAGAGATGTCTCCCCATAGCCAGCATGGCTGCCATGGATCGACCGATCCCGGTGGCAGTTTGTTTTGTGGCACAGAGAGCCAAATCTGCGGTACGGCGAAGCTCCTCCATCACTTTAGGGGGCAGCCCCTGCTCCTGGTCCAGTTCTTTCAACAGGTCAGCCTGGTAGGCTTGCAGCATGGCCATTGTGCACAAAGCTGCCCCTGCCTGACCCGTTGCCAACATATGCTCTGTCATTCAGCCATGATGTAACACACAGCGGCTTAGTTGGCAGGGACAGTGTCTTCACTGCGGATGCCTCACCAACCAAGAGATAGCTAGCCAGTGTCTGTTCAATTGGAAGCATTGATGCATAACCATATTTCTGCATCCCCTCCACATCAGCAAAGTTTGCCTGTGAATGATGGATGCGAACAGAATATGGATTTCCCCAATAAGGGGAAGACTCTTGGGGGAAGAAGGGAAGAAGCTGGGCGGATATGTCCTGACAGGAAGCATTAATTGAGGTGGTTACGTGGGAGCTTGCGCTTCTCACGCTTCCATGGCAGATCTAATCTTTACGTTGCATGAGACATAACATCCAGCAGATTGTCATATGCAGGGCAGGCTAGGCAAGGCTACAATTGCTCAGACATCCTCAATCTCAACAGCCTCTTCCTGCTCATATTGGCTTGAGGCGAGGAGTGTGCTCCCTGCCAGATCAGATGTGAGAGTCAGCATGATGATGCTCTATGGTATTGTGTCCATTGTAGCGCATTGCATCGCAATGCCCCATTCACTTTGATTATGTTCATGACCTGTTTAATCTTTAAATTATTACTTGCAATTCTGTAAACGAAGCTGCATGTCTTTTCCCATGCAACGCATCAGTCATGGTCCCACACCAGCTAAACTCCTTCTGGCTCCACCTGCTACAGTAGCCATGCCCCAAAATCTCGCTAAAATCTCGCAAAACTCTCTTAATGTTTTGATGGTGCCTGGGAGGCTCAATGTTTATACTTTGGACTGGAGGAAGATAAACCCATGAATAGCATATTAATAGTCAATGAACATAAATTTTGGGGTTCCTTTTTAACGAGAACTGGGACACTATGCCATGTTTATTAGTCACAGATGCATTTCTTACCTTCTCCTCCAGATTTCTGAACATGAGCAGCACTTCTGTGTAATGAGGGATGAACCACAGATTTACTAGAGTCTTTCCATCGGCTGATAACAGTCTTCTGGGACGAGGCTGAAATGTCCTGAACAGCCAGAAGCAGTTTTTATTTAGAAAGGCATTTACATTGTGAACAGTAATGATTACTGTTTTATTCATGTATGAATTTATTTATGCATTAATGCATTATTTGTGCATTTAGTTTTGCATGCATTTATGCATTTTTTGTGCATGCATTTACTAATTTGTGTATTTTTTTGCATGCATTTATTTATTTTTCTTTGTTTATTTTGACTATTTTCCACATTTGTAATGATACCAAATCCATCAAAACTTTGAAATATACATTAAAATATGCATTTAAATTTTATTTTTCTGTTACTTGAGAGTTAGCACTGTTTGTCATTTTGACATCCTTTGACATTTGATTGTTTTTCATTCACTATTCAGCCCAACTCATGCATTAACAAAATGACTTGTTAAAAGATTTATATTTGTCTACAAAACTCAAAAGCCAAATGATCAAAATGGTTAGAAGCTCAAATGCTTTTTAAGCACATTTTTCTGTATGTATTTTCTTCTATATGCTTTACCTTGGATCAGGACACAATCTGCCCTCTGACTGCAGGTCTGATCTGGTTTCGTTGGGTGTTCCCTTCACAAAATGACTTTCACGAATGTGAGGAACCTCACAGAGCAGTGAGGTGAGACTGTGGCAAAGAGCAACAACCTGACCTCGGACACAACTCTGTGACATGCGCATGTTAAATCTGAAAGAGATACAGAGAATGTGCAGAGAATGCTTGTAATATAAAAATTTAGGTTAATTTACGTCTTTTATAGAAAACAAAGTATGGAAAACATAGTCCTGTGACTAAACATACTTGTGACAGAACTCCAAAATCAGTTTTCTCTTGATCCTGGCCACATCTTCCTATTGAAAGTAGAATGAAGGAATAAGGAACATTTCCATTTATTTAGCAAATCAAATCAGTTGCCTCTTCACGCTTGCCTACATACAGAGTTTAGCTTTAGCACACTCGTCTGTTCTTTCTTCTTTATAAATGCATTCAGCATTTCATCTCGAAGTCTCACTTTCTCCAGCTGAATGGACACAAAAGCACCTGCAAGCCTGAATTACAACAAACATTTCACACGGTGGTTCTATATTCAGTTAAAACACATCTTAATGTATATTTTGGAAAAATGTATATCCAAATTACTTTACATGTGGGTAAAAAACAAAACCACAACCACAACTCACAAACCATGGCATTGTATTTTGCATTAAGGATATACAGGGAGTGCAGAATTATTAGGCAAGTTGATTTTCTGATCATATTTTTTTCCCAAGCACATTTTACCAATTCCAATCCACATCAATCTTAATAACTACTATTAATATTGTTTTTAATCATTTATAAGTGATATATAATTGTTCATGAAGGCTGGAAATGAAAAATGCCTTATATTCAGGTGTGCAGAATTATTAGGCAAGTTTTCTTTTACAGGCAAAATGAGCCAAAAAAGAGATTTAACTCAGACTGAAAAGTCAAAAATTATTAAATACTCATGAGAAGGACGCAATACTAATGCAATACTAGAAATTGCAAAGTTAAAGCATGACCAAGGGACAGCAAAATGCTCATTGGGTCAGCGGGGTCAGACAAAAACAGGTGGAAAAGAAAAGACACATGTTAACTGCAAAATAATTAAGAATTAAGGTGAAGAATTAAGTGTGAAACCATCAGGAACCCTTTAGTCTCCAGCGCCACCATTTTCCAGAGCTGCAACCTACCTGGAGTCTCCAGAAGTGCAAGGTGTTAGGATCTCAGAGACTTAGGTTAGCTAAAGAATCCTAAAAAATGACCTGCACTTGATAAGAATCACAAGCTGAAGTGTTATAAAATACATGAAGACTGGGTTTTTATAGGCTTTATAGACAGACAGCTTGAGAGTGACTCCTGATGGACCAGCACCACATCCTCTGTACCACTGTTTGAAGAATTTATCCAGAATCTGGCAGTAAGGTGTTTGAGTTCACTTTTAGTCCATCTCTTATCCTGAAATGTCTGTCTTGCAGAGATGGACTAAAAATGATCTTCCAAAACTTACTGCCAGATTCTGGAAGATAAATTCTTCAAACAGTGGTACAAGAGGATGTGGTGCTGGTCCTTCAGGAGTCACTCTCAAGCTGTCTGTTTATAAGGCCTATAAAACCCAGTCTTCATGTATTTTATAACACTTCAGCTTGTGATTCTTATCAAGTGCGGGTCATTTTTTAGGATTCTTTAGCTAACCTAAGTCTCTGAGATCCTAACACCTTGCACTTCTGGAGACTCCAGGTAGGTTGCAGCTCTGGAAAATGGTGGCGCTGGAGACTAAAGGGTTCCTGATGGTTTCACACATAATTTTTAATTATTTTGCAGTTAACATGTGTCTTTTCTTTTCCACCTGTTTTTGTCTGACCCCGCTGACCCAATGAGCATTTTGCTGTCCCTTGGTCATGCTTTAACTTTGCAATTTCTAGTATTGCATTAGTATTGCGTCCTTCTCATGAGTATTTAATAATTTTTGACTTTTCAGTCTGAGTTAAATCTCTTTTTTGGCTCATTTTGCCTGTAAAAGAAAACTTGCCTAATAATTCTGCACACCTGAATATAAGGCATTTTTCATTTCCAGCCTTCATGAACAATTATATATCACTTATAAATGATTAAAAACAATATTAATAGTAGTTATTAAGATTGATGTGGATTGGAATTGGTAAAATGTGCTTGGGAAAAAAATATGATCAGAAAATCAACTTGCCTAATAATTCTGCACTCCCTGTAATTACTATAAGAACTATAAAAACAGTGATTTCTGTTCATTTCAATTAACATAGATTAAAGGCAGGAAAACAAATAAAAGCATAATGATAAAACACTTCAATGTATTTAAAATCAGAATATCTTTTACATTTTTTATGCTTAACTGTCATGAAAATCAATGTAAAAATCCTAAAGACTTTATGAAAAGTTTCATTTTCTTTATGCATGTAGACCTGTTTCTAGTAGCTAAGGCACATCTCCTGGTTTCAGATGAAGTAGATCCCTCATGCTGCAGTGGCAGGTCTGTATCTGAGGATTGATCCAGCTTCTCTGTCCTATAGCACAAGGATGCTTGTTTAAGTGCTCCAATCAGAGCATTCTTCTGAACCACCTGACACACCAGAACCACCTGCAGGTTCTCCAGGCTGGACTGATTCATGAGCTGATGCACAGAAACACAAGGTCAAATGATGATTCATATACTGGACAAAAATAATGAGCCAAAATGTGCAGGACAAATATAAATCATGTGATTACCTGTAGAACTGCTTCATTAGATTGAAAGCTAAATTTGCCAATATGACACTCATCAAGTTCCTGGACACAGAGAGGCAGGCTGTTTGGAACAAACCTATGAAACAGAAAGAGATAAACTGAAATCAACTAGATTTTACACATTCTGATCTGAAGAAATGGAGCAAGAGGACTTATTAATGATATACTGAGAAATAGATATGCAAACCTTAAAAACAACCACTAATTACAGCATTTAGGCTGCAACAAACCTTATACACTGCGTTCAATTCATTGCTTTCAACAGATGCTGATAATGAGCTTGACAGGTCAATATTAGTCCTATAGACTTTTACCTGTCAACATTCTGTTTGTCGTCCTGGAGGGTGGTGATGAACACAGGAAGTTGTTTTGGAATCTCTTTCCGCACAGCAAACTCAAACTGCACCGGCCGCATGTACAAATGAACATCATCATAGCCCATCACTCTGGCCAGTGATTTATATAGTCTAAGCAACATGACAGAAAGCAAAAGACATTCAGTTAAGAGTTTGATAACTTAAGCTGTTTTTTCATTTATCATTTTGAGGAACGTTTAAAAGCAGCAAAAATTAAAATGAAAGATTAAAGGCAGCAAAATAAAATATAAATATATAAAAAATAAATATAATTGTGTGTGTGTGTGTGCAAATATATATATATATATATATATATACACACAGGCACACAATTATATTTATTTTTTATTTATTTATCATTTATTACAGTTTTTCTCAGTCGCTTTGGTGCATTTCTCACATCACTATTTACATTTGCACAACAGTTAGTTCAACCTCCACAACATTTAGTCATTTGTGCACATCATAGTAGCAGTTTCTCATTCCTTCGAACAAATTGCAAATGCTTTTGGACATGCATCAATTGCTTTCATACAACTCTCCGCTGTTTTATAACATTATCATTTGCTTATGTCATGTCAGTCAAAATTAACTATACTTGTGAATGCTGAATAGTCATTCCATATAAAACTAATAGTCCTCATTTCATTGCTTGAGTCATTACATACAAAAATGTTGAACTAGTTGTCAAAATCTGTCAAGCAAATTTTACACATTTTTTTTTAAATCTTTTTTTCCTGAAAATGTCTCCTAAATTGAACAATTTCTCTCAAGTGAATCTCAACTTTCACTGATGAGAAGGGGTGTGTGAAGCATTAGTTGCAACCAATGATAAGCCACTTCTCTACAATCACTGTCAGAGCTGAATCCCATAACCCCCACTTTACAAGCATATACGAACCAAGCAGGACATAGTGTGTACCATTTCTACAATACTGTGACACAGAAGTGGAAGGTCAGCCTCATGGAAGAGGGGTAAGGGTGCGGGGAAGAAGGGGAAGGGGACAAAACAGGGGAAGAGGAAGAAGAGGCCAATAGGCAGATCCCTGATGAAATCAGGGCTACAATTGTAGATCATGTTGTCAATCACGGCCTCACAATGGCTGAGGCTGGTCGAAGGGTGCAGCCAAATGTTGGGAGAACCACTGTAAATTCAATTATTCAAACATTTCGTTGGGAGAACAGGTGTGTATAAATGGACAGTAATTCAGGACTAAACAATCTGCACTGCACTACTGTCATCGTGTCATACATGAAGCTTGCAGTGGGACAAGAACTTGTCACTGTACATTTTACATTTAGACGTACAGCTTTACTGCATCACACATTTAGTGTATTGTAGTGTACAGTAGTGTTACAGTAAAGATTTGCCATATGTACTGCAATATTGTTTACAGTTGTGCACAGCTCTACCCAAAGGGAGTTTATGTTTGTTGCAAATAAGGGTGTATTTTTTCTTTTGCACAATGCTGTGAACAAATTAGAATTGCAAAGAGCATATGCAGTAAAAATGTGAAACATACATATTCAGTGTCTTGTACTCAGTTACCTCACTAAATACAGTAATGTGTACCTTTACTGTATTTTTCAAATGGCTGTGCAAATAGTATATAGTGCTGTCTTGAGCATTTTCAGGTAGTGTCAACAAGATCTGACTTTTTTGCATTGGAAAACATTGACAGAGTAAACTGTCATAATGAAAACATGACAAAGCCATTTGACTATCTTGTTCATAAACAATGGTGTCAGGACTTTTCATCTTGATGACACTGACACTTTCATTGACACAAATACTTGCTTTTGAGGAATGACCTATCCATTTTGAGCAAGTGACACGCTTTTGCAGGTTATCAACTAGGTTTTGCAGTTTGTACTAATTGTTTTGAGAACTGCATTAACTGTTGTGCAAATGTAAATAGTGATGTGAGAAATGCACCAAAGCGACTGAGAAAAACTGTAAAGGCAGATTAAAGCAGCAAAAAATACACACACATTTATGTATAAATAAATAAAATTATTTATATTAGGGCTGTTAAATGTGACATTTATTATAATGGGTTTATGTGAAGATTGTTTTAAGTTCACTTAAATTAAAAGCTGTTATATTTTTTTAAAGCCTATTAAATAAAATTGATAGCTTTCAGTTATACTGTAATGTTGAATGGCTATAATTAATGGCTAAAATTGAGAAAAAGAAAAAAATTAATAGACATCAGTACTGGTATCAGAGATACTGGCCTTCAAGATGCCATTAAACAAATATACTGTCTTTGTGTTGTTTCTACATTATTTTGGACATTCAATGTGAAAGTATAAAAATATATTAAAATCTTTGATTCTTTGATTGAATCTTTGCAATTGATCGAGAATAATTACAGAAAAATGTGCAATTATCGATTGACAGCACAATAGACAGACAGACAGACAGACAGACAGACAGACAGACAGACAGATAGATAGATAGATAGATAGATAGATAGATAGATAGATAGATAGATAGATAGATAGATAGATAGATAGATAGATAGATAGATAGATAGATAGATAGATAGATAGATAGATAGATAGATAGATAGATAGATAGATAGAATGTGAAAATGCAACAGGCCACTTTACACATTTTTCATCTTTTTTACCACTTATGTTCCAAAAACATAATAAAATTTTTCATGAACATTTTCCACCCTCTCTGACTTGAATACTTAAACAGTCCATTTGCATGCTGTAACTTCTGTTAAATGGACTTCAAGCTATTTCTGCCCCATCCTTCGTTGTGGAAATGAAAGAATGAGCCACATCTAAGTTTCAATAACTGGAAGTTATCAAGGAAAAATAATCAAGGGAAATTTGAACTGCTCAGCAATACTGTTTTCCAACTCAACTGGGACAGGTGTTCAGTTTCTGATGCTGATTCAATGATGCGGTGACGGAGTGTGACGAGCTCTAGCAATGTGCAGAACATCTTCAGCATGAACAACTGTCTGTCTTTGCCTTGTTTCCTCTCCTGTTCCTCGGCAGATCTCACAACAGACATTCCCAGCTCTCTGACCAGAACAGGATCCTCCATGAACCCATCTGAGAACAACTGAAACATGAATAAATGAACATTAAACTCAAAATTGAATAAATAATGTAGAACAACCTTATTTATTTCTTTGTTAGTTAATAAATAGATGTCACTTGCTGAACTGAAAATGCAACATCAATGTTGCATACTACTGCTCAAAATATTTATCATTGCATACTTTTAAAGGGTCATGAGCTGCATTTTTTTTAAAGGTGCCATAGAATTGAAAATTGAATTTACCTTGGCATAGCTGAATAGCAAGAGTTAAGTACATGGAAATTACATACAGTGAGTCTCAAACACCATTGTTTCCTTATTCTTATGTAAATCTCATTTGTTTAAAAGACCTCCGAAGAACAGGCGAATCTCAACATAACACCAACTGTGACGCAACAGTCGGGATCATTAATATGTACGCCCCCAACTTTTGCATATGCCAGCCCAAGTTCAAGGCATTAGACAAGCAAGTATTAACGTCTGGAGTAGCACAGAGCTGAATCATCAGACTTTATGCAGGTAAGCATGCAAGGACAATAGCAAAAAATGGCAGATGGGGCAATAATAACTGACATGATCCATGATATCATGATATTTTCAGTGTTATTTGTAAATTGTCTTTCTAATTGTTTCGTTAGCATGTTGCTAATGCACTGTTAAATGTGGTTAAAGTTACCATTGTTTCTTACTGTATTCATGGAGACAAGACTGTCGTTATTTTCATTTTTAAACACTTGCAGTCTGTATAATTCATAAACACAACTTCATTCTTTATAAATCTCTCCAACAGTGTGTAATGTTAGCTTTAGCCGTTAGCCATGGAGCATAGCCTCAAACTCATTCAGAATCAAATGTAAACATCCAAATAAATACTATACTTACATAATCGGGAATGCTACATGACGAACACTTTGTAAAGATCCATTTTGAGGGTTATATTAGCTGTGTGAACTTTGTTTATGCAATGTACTATAGAGTTGCGAGCTCGGGGGGCGGGGAGCACGAGCATTTAAAGGAGAAGCACGTTGAATCGGCGCATATTTAATGATGCCCCAAAATAGGCAGTTAAAAAAATGAATAATAAAAAATCTATGGGGTAACTTCACAGACACATTCAGGGGACACCTTAGATTTATATTACATCTTGTGAAAAAGCATTCTATGGCACCTTTAAAGGGGTCCACTTATTATGTTAAAAAAAAAAAAATCCTTATTTAGAATAGGCTATTTTCTATTATGTTTTTGACCATCTCTTTGAAATACTCTGTTCTGATAGGCGTGTCACATTCAAGACTTGGAAGTAAACAGCCACTGCTGTGATTGGGTAATAGTTTTGCATATTAAGATAATTTAAACATCCCCACCGTTACATGTGTGTAACTGTTTTGAAAACTTCAGATGTTTGCTATACTTTTTGAGTTCTGAAACGTACAGGATATTTTATAGTACAATGACCTCTTATGTGTCAAAAGGAAATTTGATTTCTCAATTCATGACCCTTTTAAATAAAACATGCATTTTTATTTAAATGCATACATTTAAATAACAAATAGTGAGCAATATGATAGTATTGCATTAATACTTTAATATTAATCAAATACTTCTATTTCTTTTCCTTCCTTCCCTCCCCCCTAAACATTAAGTTTGACAGCGGCATCTCAGCTTATTTGGAGCAAAAAAAGACACATACGTCTCTCTGGATCTGAGAACTGTAGGTGGTGCCAGGAGCTGCAAGCATGTGCCAACGACACAGGGCCGTTTTCAAGAGCCTTTGCTCAAGTTTGACTCTCTGAGATGGTGTTTTCGCTCTGTGCAGCTCAAATAGTTCAGTACAAGCCCGTTCAAGACCCTCGTACAGCCGAGATGCCAAACACAATGAGGGGTGTATCTCCAAAAAATACACACTCTTCAAAGAAGGCCTGCAACAAAGGCACAAGGAGACACCCTAAAACAAGTGTTTTGTCTTTTACGCTTTTAGATACACTGCCCTCCAAAAGTTTGGAAACGTCCTAGAAAAGTGGGGTTTTGGACAATACTGGCATGAATCCTTTTTAATTTGTGATAATTTTGCTCTGATAAGGGACAACACAAACTACGAAAACATATTTTATTATATAAACAGTTTATACATAGAAAAAAACTTAAATTTTCGATTCATCAAAATATCCACCATTAGCAGCTATCTGACCTAAGCTGGGCTCTGATTGGTCCGTTGTATTCTAAACTTTATTGGCAATCAATTGTTGAAGCTTTTAAGGTGTGCTGACCCAAAAATCTTTTACAAACCTGGGCCAAGTTTAAACCAGTATCACAGCTGGCATCACAGCTGGCAAAGGGGCATGTCTGACTTTGACATGTATTGCCATTATTATGTAATCAAAATGAAAATTATTATTGCTGGTCTTCAATGCTAATGTCAAGTTACTTTAATGTATTTGCACAAAAAATGATAAGGATTTATGCTGATATCGTCCAAAACCACACTTTGCCAGGGGTGTTTCCAAACTTTTGGAGGGCAGTGTACATTTTTAAAAAACATTTGCAATTCATTTTGTGATGCATCCCTTAATGTGATATGTCATTTTAACAAGAATAAAAGGTGGACATTGCTTTTATCCATCACAAGCAGTCATGCATTTACAATTAGAACTATACATTTGGCAGACGGTCTGCATTCAATGTATATATTTTTTTTTAAATTAAAGCATTCTCTAGCAATCAAACACATGATTTTACTGTTGCTAGTGCCATGCTCAATTATTTAAACTACAGGAATGACAAGTATCATGCTCAACTAGAAGTATACAAGTATATAGTATAAGTATACAAGTAAACAAGTATAACAAAGTCTTGATTTTGTTTTTGGGCTCTACTAGAATCATTTTTCATGCTTAGCTGTTCAAAAAAAAGATTATTTTTCATATGTTTTACATTGTCACCCCTTTATTTTGCAAATGCTTTTGGTGGGAATTATTTAAATGAGGAATACTGTGACATGTACGTTCTCAGATGAAAATTCAAGACTACAATCAGGGAGTTCAGAAACAGTGACCCTGATATAGAGAATAACTCCCGCTGGAGGGACTTTGTAATTTGTAATTTTGCAGAACTTATTCATCCTCAAACATCAACATTACACACTAAAGAAGGTTGAACTTGGAAAAAAAGCATTTACTTAAATAAAGTAAACAATGTAAACATTTGCGTTATGCTGAATTTATGATTGATTATTTTTATCTTTACCTGCTTCCACCAACCGAAACCAAATGTTTAGGGATGTAGTTTGGTGGCAGGCCGTATTCGCTAGAACAACCATTCTGTCCCTCCCTCCATATTCTCTCCAGATACTGCCGCTGCTCATCAATCTAACGTTCAAAAAACATCAAAGCATAAAATAATCTGACAGTTTAGGTGGGTTCAACATGATTACACAGCAAATTCTTGGTTACCTGATTGTTCAGCACTAGTTTGATGAGCTGTTGGTGGCTGTGGAGGCAGACGATAGTGTCCCTGTAAGCTTGAACAAAATATCCAGCAGTAAAATCAATCTGTGGCCTTCTGTGCATGACGTCTGTGATGACCTGAGCCAATCTGAACTGTTCCTCTGGATCTGTGACATGCTGATACGCCTCCAAATAGCAATTCAAGAGCTGTGAATACAAGACTTTTGCTCAAAAGTTTGTGGAAAGTGAGTAATTTAAAGAAATATATAATTTTATTTTTAGCAATGAGGCATTAAATTGTGAAAGTAACAATAAATACATTTATATTCTATTTCAAATAAATGCTCAGTTCAAATACTCAAGTTCTTTTAAACTTTCTGTTCATCAAATAATCTTGGAAAATATCACAACTGTTTTTAACATTTATAATAATAAGAAATGTTTCTTTAACAGCAAATCAGCATATTAGAATGATTTCTGAAGGATCATGTGATACTGAAGACTGGAGTAATGATCCTGAAATTCATATTTGCATCAAAGGAAAAAAATAATTTTAAAATATATTACATAATATTTTAATAATTTTAAAATATATTACAATAGAAAACAGTTATTTTAAATAATAATAATAATAATAATAATATTTAATAATATTTTGATCAAATAAATGCAGCCTTGATAAGCTTCTTTCAAAAACATTAAACAATCCCAAACATTTGAACTGTAGTGTATAGCATGATTACAATTACACTCACACATCACATACCTGTATTTTGTGCTCCAGAAATTCTGCTTCACATGTCCATATGTCTAAAAGCACAGCCAACCGATCCACATCCATTCTAGCCAAAGAGTGAAGTTCTCCTCCAGATCCATCAGATGCATGCGATTCTGACAGAATAACATGAAACGACAATTGTGAAACACAGATTACAAACTAAAGGTGTCTTCATCATTCTTAGTTATGGCAGCTCTGTGTCATCATACTAAAATATGAGCCGCCTAGTTTTGCACCAGAAATGACACCAAGCCCTCTTACTTTTCCTCACCTTCAATCACCTGACATATAGAAACACTTTTGCACCATCAATTCCCAAAGAATAAAAAACATTCCCAACCTACATGGTTTTCTTGTTAAACATCCTTTATCACTTGGAAATTCTTCTGATTATCAAGTAAAATGAGTTGTCATAAGTTGCTTTACTTTTAATGTTTGCAATATAAGTGAACATATCAGTCATAAAAAATCAGTCACAGTTTTAAACAAGTTAGATATATAGTACATCCTACTTTACCAGCATATACATAAATTACACTCACGTAAAGCACTATATATAGCAAATCTCGGCTGCGTAATTGTTTTTATCATCACAAAATGTAAAGTATATTACGTCATAGCTCTATATATAGAGTTGGATATATATTATGTTCAACCTTGTCCACATAAATACAATACACTAACGTTAAGTGATATATACATATATACATATAGCATCTGCCCTGACCTTTGCTCCTCTGTATGAAATGAGACGCAGTAAGCAGCAGATGTTGCTCCAACTCATGCAGGTCCACCAGGGCCACATCATAGATGATGTAGAGACCCCGCTGGTCCTGCGTGTGGATGCAGCTCCCATCTGTGCTGTAGTAATCATGGAGGTTTTCCACCTCGGGAAACTCCATAAACTCAACACAGTGAACCTAAAACAGAACAGAGATTTACTCTCTCTGCCTTTCACATTGCATTGGTTTTTCCATAAAACACGGGGTGAATCTGCAAGTGGAGAACCTTATGGTCAACTGGACTGTTGTAGATGAAGTGATTTGATCCAAGAGCTCCAGTAGAGCCATCGTGTCTTTTAGCAGCACTCATCCAGCTCATCTCCTCCACACTTCTCACCAGATCTCCTCCGACCAACTCCAGACCTGGGGCGTCCATCGCCAGAGTCCTCTCTACTGACCGCAGGTAGTTCAGCGAGCTCAAACAAGTACGCTACACAAACAAGAGGCCAAGACTCAATAAAACACGGCATTTTAGTGAGAATTTTTTTTTTTTTTACCAAAACAAAGAATTTAGTACAAGTATTGTCATACTTGTATAATTCTCCTGATTTATGGTCATTTTAAGCATCATACATACTATGTTCAAAAGCTTGTGGTCAATAAGATTTAAAAATAAACAAATAAATTAATTAATTAAGACTTTTATTCAGCAAGGATGCATTAAATTGACCAAAAGTGATAATAAAGATATTTATAATTTTACAGAAAGTTTCTATTTCAAATAAATGCTGTTCTATTGAATTTTCCCTTCATCAAATAATCCTGAAAAACAACAAAAATATCAAGTGGCACAACCATTTTCAACACTGATAATAATAAATGGGCATTCTTGGGCAGCAAATCAGCATATTAAAAAGATTTCTGAAGGGTCATGTGACACTGAAGACTGGAGTAATGATGCTGAAACTTCTGCTTTGAATCACAGGAATAATTTACAATTTAAAATATATTACATTACAAACCAGTTTAATTAATTAATTAATTAATTAAGCACAATATTACTGTTTTTACTGTATTTTTGATCAAATAAAAACAGCCTTGGTGAGGATATTCTTTCAAAAACATTAAAAAATCTTACCAATCCAAACTATTTAACATAGTAAAAAAATAGTATAATAATAATTCATAGTTTATATAACTAAAGTATATCCTAAATCATGTTTTTCCTTTCTCTGGAATTATTGGTTTGTATGGGTTGTACAAAAAAAGCATAGTATCAGTATGGTACGTGACCAAAACACATTTTTATTATGTATTATGGTTATGTATTTGCATGATAGACTACCAAAGAATCATTGTATTAGCATAGTACATGTCCCAAAAAACAAATATGGTACACATTTTAAAAGGTGTGATAATACTTATATATTTATATTTTTGTGCTTTTGTGGGAAAGACCAAAACCTCAAACGTTTCACATCTTTCATGACGGTCTTTGACTGTGTTTTACCTTGAGTTCTCTGATCCTGAGGTGTCTCAGGTAGATTAAAGACTCATAAGCTCCTCTGGCTGTTACGGCCTCCTTGGCACCTTCTTCAGCATCTTCATCCTTCTCAAGCAGAAAAGCACCGCTGCTTTGACTAAACAGTTAGGAGACAAAGAGCTGTTAAAAGAAATCCTAACATACAATACAGACACATTTCAGCATTTGGAAAATTACCCTTTATTCTTTTTCTCATGTTGGTTTTTCTGATCTGCATATTTAGATAAATGAGAAGTCTGTCCATTGGCCACCTGGAGGGAAAAATAATGTGCAAATAATAACAAAATAGACAAATTGTTTAATTAATAGGAAATATATTTGTATTCTAGTGTATTTCTGTCTTTATTTTTCGCAATTCCGAGTTTATATTTCAGAATTCTGACTTTTTTTCTTGCAATTCTGACTTTATTTCTAAAAATTCAGAGTTTATATCTCACAATTCTGACTTTTTTATTGCAATTCTGACTTTATTTCTCACAATTCTGAGTTTTTTTCTTGCAACTCTGACATTATTTTTCGCAACTCAGAGTTAATATCTTATAATTCTGACTTTTTTCTTGCAACAATGACTTTGTTTCTCGCAATTCTGAGTTTATAATCTCACAATTCTGACTTTTTTTCACAACTCTGACATTATGTCTTGCAATTCTGAGTATATAAGTTATCTCATAATTCTGACTTTATTTCTTGCAATTCTGACATTAGATATAAACTCGGAATTGCAAGAAATAAAGTCAGAATTGTAAGATATAATCTTGCAAGTTATAAAGTCCAAAATGTAAGAGATAAATTCAGAATTGTGAGATGTATTTACTCAAAACTGGGAGAAAAAAAGTCGCAATTACCTTTTTTATTTTATGGCAGAAATTACTTGTGAACAATGTGCACTGAAGAATTGTTGACAACAAGACAAGGAACATGCATTTAAAAAGAAAAGATGTCATGTTGACTTGGAGAATATAATTTACTATTCACACAGATGTTCACCTGAGGCATGTTTGTTGTGTTATAAATGCTTCTCCATATATCAGAAGTTTCTTTGAGAGTTGCTGTGCTGATAGATGAAGGTTTTTCTGGTTGACATACAGATGCAGTGTACTGCTTCAAAGCATCAGTCACTTTATGAAGATCTGACTCCTTTAGAAGAAAGTGCAAAACAGTATAGTAATGTTGGATTATAGTAGTGTAACATACAGTAGTTAATGCATTAGCTAATATTAACTAACAATGAGCAATGCATTTGTTGCAGTATTTATTAATCTTTGTCAATGTTAGTAGTTTGTTAACTAATGTTAACAAATGGAACCTTATTTTAAAGTGTTGCCGATGTAATGTGCTCTGACAAACTGCTGCATGATTGATCTAATACTGACAACCAAAGGAAACTTGACAAAAATGTAGTATATATGAATTAATTAATAGATGAGTGGCAAATTCTGCTGTTCACCTCCAGGAACTTGCTGTGCATCTGGAGAAGTTCATCCATTGATCTGAGCTCCTTGAGTTTGGCTATTTGTTTTTGTAGCCAAGGATCTCGCTTTGGTTTCATCTGTTTGTTTCCCACAGGAGGCACAATAGAGCATAGACATCATATTCCATCACATGGTTCATGAATTATTACATATAAAATTTACTGTTGGCTTGTCTCACCTGTATATGAGGAATCCAGTTGGACTCTTTTCTGAGAGTCATGTTTGGACTCTTTCTCCCAAACTTCCGGTCTGTCGCTTCAGTGCTGTCGTACTGCAAGAAGGTCTTCATCTCCTCCTGATTTTTAAAAACAGTCCGAAACACGTAACTAACCTACATAAAATAGAAACAAATCACATTATCGACACTTACAATTTTCATAAGGCACAATAACTCATCATGTTGTAGAATTAATTTTAAGATCTTTTAGATATCATTGACGTAATTTGATTAGAATTACCAGACTAAAAAGCTCCATTTCATCTCCCGTTGTCTTGATGGTGCTGATATCGTATTGGATGTTGTAATGTGACAGGAGGAAGTCCAGTTGCGTTTTAAAATCCTCTATATTGGTCGAGTGCAAGGGGAGCTCTGACATTGATACAAATACCCCTGAAGGGTCAAAAACAGAGTAACTAATCAAGAAATGCATGACATCTAATAATATTCAGTTAAAGATCTTTATCTAAAGTATATGTAAACTTGTTTAAAGTTAAACTATTATGCTTTTTTACATTTTAAACTTTTCTTTTAGTGTGTAATGTTGCTGTTTAAGCATGAAAAACATCCGCAAAGTTACAAAGCACAGTCACTCCAAGGAAAGACGGACGGACGGACGGACGGACGGACGGACGGACGGACGGACCGACCGACCGACCGACGGACGGACCGACGGACAGACAGACAGACAGACAGACAGACAGACAGATAGATAGATAGATAGATAGATAGATAGATAGATAGATAGATAGATAGATAGATAGATAGATAGATAGATAGATAGATAGATAGATAGATAGATAGGCCTGATTGAGTTAGTTAGTAATTTGAGTTGAGTTAGTTTGTGTTGAAACTTGATTATGGTAAGAGGTGTGACATGTCTGAAACACGCTTGAAGCCGTTGACCAATCGACAACATACTGGTCCAGCCGACCAATCAGAGCACACTGCACTTTTCAGAAGGAGGGGCTTCATAGAGACAGGAACTAAACGGAGCGTTTCTGACAGACTGGATATAGAGGAGCTGCAACAATCTCAAATATGTTTTTTTTTTTTTAACATTCAGGGATGAAAACCTATTCTAGTAGACCCCAAAAACCAAACCAAGAAAACTTTGAAAAAGGGCATAATATGGCCTCTTTAAACGAAAAAAAATATTAGTTTAAATGTATTTCAACTATAGAACAGCATCAAAAACAGGTTCATTACCAGCAAAATATGCAGGAGATGTAAAATCTACAGCACTGGACATCTGATCCTCATTCCACTCTGTCGAAGGGAGATAACGAAGAACCTACAACCAACACATAATAAAAATTAAAACCAGATTGTTCTTATTATCATCAATAAATGTTAGTTGACAAACTTCATAGACACTGAGAAGGACGTGTCCTCCCTACACTCTAAACATTATGTAATAATGTTCATCAAATGACACTGTTAGAGGAAGTTAATAATTTATATCATAAACATTCTTATACATTTCAGTTATAAACAATAGCTAGCATAGCACATGCGGTAACCTATATACTGTAGCTTAGCATGTAAAGTAAACTTAATGAACAAGTAAGATATTATTTGTTACTGACATTAGCACAGTCATTGCTACTCTTCAGCACAATGGTAACTACGAAAACATATGCATAGCAGAAACATAACAGCATGAAACACTAACAGGTCTTCCCCTTTACTAAAAAACACATAAAATAACACTGAATTTCACCATTTACTCTCCTCATCCAGTGCAAAGTATGCTAACTAGATATCCTCTGCCCACTTTTTAAAGTTATCAAGACTAGTTATCAAGTAAATTAATTTAAAAATTTGTTTTTAAATTACACAATATTACACTGATGTAATAATCAACATTATGTTAACAGAACTCATCAAAATAATGTTTGCAACATAAAAGTTTTAGATAGATAGATAGAGATAGATAAATGTTTATTTCATTCATGGATATTTTTTTTTTTTCCAACAATCTTACTTCATCATCTTCATATATATAATTTATAAAACCATGATGAAAAGGAGGCAGGGTGAAGAATATCTTATGTTTCCTGCCCCCTCAACAATAATAAAAAAAAAAATTCAACATATCAAGTCCCCGTCAATGCATGACGATAACAAATGAAACAAACTAGAATCGATTGAGTTAAAAATTAATTTAATTAAAAATGTAAATTAGATTTTTTAACATGCAACCATGCATTTATTTAAAGGGTTAGTTCACCCAAAAATGAAATTTCTGTCATTAATTACTCACCCTCATGTCGTTTCATACTCGTAAGACCTTCGTTTATCTTCGGAACAAAAATTAAGATATTTTTGATAAAATCCGAGAAGTTTTTAATCTCCCATAGAAAGCAACAAAATTACCACATTGAAGGTGCAAAAAAGTAGTAAAGACATCGTTAAAATAGTCAATGTGACTGCAGTGGTTCAACCTTAATTTTATGAAGCGACGAGAAAACAAAAATAACGACTTTATTCAATAATTTTTTCTCTTCCCTGTCAGTCTCCTACGCAGATGACAGTGCAGAGCTTCCGTGTTTACATAAAAACACTGACTCATTATTGGCCGGCTGCTCACGTGAACAGCGTCAGCCAATACCGAGCCGGGATTTGGACGTAAACAAGGAAGCTTTGCACTGCGACTGCGTCAACTGTGTAAGAGACTGACAGGTAAGAGGAAAAAATTTTGAATAAAGTAGTTATTTTTGTTTTGTTTTTGCACACAAAAACTATTCTCGTCGCTTTATAACATTAAGGTTGAACCACTGTAGTCACGTTGAATATTTTAACGATGTTTTTACTACTTCTCTATACCTTGAATGTAGTAATTTCCTTGCTTTCTGTGGGAGATTAAAAACTTCTCGGATTTCATCAAAAATATCTCAATTTGTGTTCCGTTGATGAACGAAGGTCTTACAGGTTTGGAACAACATGAAGGTGAGTAATTAATGACAGAAATTTAGTTTTTAGGTGAACTAACGCTTTTAGTTGTGGTAATACTGTAGGTCACCTGAATTCATTTTTAGAGTGTATTAGGACTCAGAATTAAAGAGTTCAGAATTATTACAACTTTTACATTTGTTCTCCCCCAGTGTTGAATATTTGGTTACATTCACTGAAAAATGGTAACATCTAAATTAACTGGTTTTAAAACAAAACTAATTTTAGTGGTTAAATCAGGTATAAATAAATCCTTAAAGGGTTAGTTCACCCAAAAATGAAAATTCAGTCATTTATTACTCACCCTCATGTCGTTTCACACCCGTAAGACCTTCGTTCATCTTCAGAACACAAATTAAGATATTTTTGATAAAATCCAATGGCTCAGTGAGGCCTGCATTGCCAGCAAGTTGGTTTACACTTTCAGTGCCCAGAAAGCTACTAAAGACATTTAAATCAGTTCATGTGAGTACAGTGGTTCAACCTTAATGTTATGAAGCGACGAGAATACTTTTTGTGCGCCAAATTTTTTTTTTTTTTAAATTATGACTTTATTCAACAATGTCTAGTGATGAGCGATTTCAAAACACTGCTTCATGAAGCTTTGAAGCTTTACAAATCTTTTGTTTCGAATCAGTGGTTCAGAGCACGTATCAAACTGCCAAAGTCACGTGAACTATTGAAATTTTGAAACACTTAAGACGTAACGAATCCTCGTTCACTGAAATCATGTGATTTTGGCACTGAAACCACTGATTTGAAACAAAAGATTCCTAAAGCTTCGAAGCTTCATGAAGCAGTGTTCGCCCATCAATAGATATTGCTGAATAAAGTCTTTTTTTTTTTTGCCGCACAAATAGTATTCTCGTTGCTTTATAATATTAAAGTTGAACCACTGTACTCACATGAATATGTTTTTAGTACCTTTCTGGGCACTGAAAAAGGAAATGATCTTGCTGGTGATGCAGGCCTCACTGAGCCATCGGATTTTATCAAAAATAACTTAATTTGTGTTCTGAAGATGAACGAAGGTCTCATGGGTGTGAAACGCGTGAGGGTGAGTAATAAATGACTGAAATTTCATTTTTGTGTGAACTAACCCTTTAAGGTAACAATTGCAGGTTACCACTTTTTGCAGTGTTCGGTCACATTTTAGTTTGGGGAACACATATTCACTATTAACTATGACTTTTGTCTCAATAAACTCCTAATTTACTGCTCATTAATAGTTAGTAAGTTAGTTGTTGTGGTGGTTAAGTTTAGGTATGGGGTAGAATTAAAGGATATAGAATATGTTCATGCAGAATAAGGCATTAATATGTGCTTTATAAGTACTAATAAACAGCCAATATCCTAATAATATGCAAGCTAATACGTGACAAGTGATAGTGAGAATTGGTCCCCAAACTAAAAAGTTACCCAGTGCTCTTATGTATTCTCACATGCAGAAAGTTGTAGATGCTTTTAATAGAGTGCAGATGGCAAATAAGCCACTGCAGGTAAATGATGACATCTTCCTGTGTGACCACAGCGACAGGACTCTCCACACCCGCCAGGAGCTTCTCTCTGGACACGGCAAGACGACGCGCCCGGTGCACAGAATCCTCAAATTCATTGCTTATATGTGTGATCTGTTTCTACACAAAGCAAAGGATGAATGTATTCATTTTGCCATTTAATGCATTAAAATCTTCCAAAATGCATGATTTAGATTACTTTATATTGAGGATATAGTTTCTCCAAGACAGTGGAATGGCGACCGAATCTCCTCCATCTCAGCATCAGCAGATATTTGCACCGTGCCAGTTTATAGGTTTGATCTGTGTAAAACTGTTGAGCCAAAAGGATCAGAAAAGTTTTTATAATTGTGTCAAGACCCCTTTATTTTTATATCACTTTATACAATACAGATTGTTTCAAAGCAGCTTCACAATTATAAACAGAATAACAGAATCAATGATGCATCTCAAATTCTGCCACAAAACAGCTCTAAAAAAAAGACAAAAAGTGTCATTATTCAGCTCAAGTCGGTTCTGTGTAAAGTTCATCACTTATGAAAGATACAGTAAAACAGCTCATAACCGACCTGATGCAGCAGTAAGGGCAGACCGTCAAGTGTGTGCTCTTGTGCCAGACAGATCTCCATCTCTCTTTGAGCCACTTCTGCTTGTGACACAACAGGCTTTGTGGACGAAACCTAAAGTCACAGGTCATTTACAACAATGACAAGAAGAGACGTCAAATGAACAAATGCAGGCACATAAAAAACGTAATAAGAGCACAAATAACTGTAAAAACTCACTTGTAGCGCTTTGAGGAGCACCTGCTCTCTCTCCATATGAAAGTAAGACACATCTTTTGGAATATGGACAGAGCTGAAAAAGTTGGCAAGAGTAATATTTTTGTCTATTGGATACAAAATTTGAATGGTGAATCAAGTTCCATGGCATTTTGAACATGTGAATGTACATTAATGTTAAACATCACATAGTTGAATTAATAATGTTTGTTAATGACTTATTAATGAAAGGACTTAAAGGGATAGTTCACTCAAAATGAAAACTGTGTCATCATTTACTCATACTCCATATCACAGTATGAAAAAAAATACTTTGGAAGTTAATGGTGCCCATCAACTGTTCTTAAACATTCTTAAAAATACCTACTTCTGTGTTCAACAGAAGAAAGAAATTTGTACAGGTTTGGAACAACTTGAGGGTGAGTAAATGATGGAAGAATTTTCATTTTTGTGCGAACTATCCCTTTAAGAACCCTATTTCAGCGGTCTTACCTGTATGGTTTTGTGGATATTTTATGTAAAATCTCATTGTCCTCAATCTCAGTCCTCAGAGCCTGAATCTGAGCGGATAGTTCTTCTTGCAGCTGCTCCACCTTCACTGGCGAGCCGAATATGTATGTCTGTGACATCTTGAATTTTACAATCCCAGTTTTGTAAAGCTGACTGTATTAGTTGCATGTATGTCTGTCAACACGTTCAACGGAAAGAAAATAGCTTTAAAAATGGGAATAAAAATAACTTTATAAAAGTGTCTCTACGGTCCAAACTTTTGCTTCAGTGTATCAGTGTTTGTGTCAGTGGTTGCAGTTGCTATAGAGACGCCGGACGCGCGCTTCAAATGAATGGCGGTAAATCACAGCTTCAAATCTGAACCCAAGCGTCGAAGCTGATTTGGTGAGGTTTGTAACCAACCTAGTAACCAAGTTGATTTTTATTTAGCAAATTGTACGGAGCCCCTAAAGGGACATGGTGGTGGAAAAAAATAAAAAATAAAATCCTCCCATCCCAATTATTTTTTTTTCAAATCTTTTGCGTTCCCTTGCAAAGCTTTTGAGTTCCCCCGAGAAACTTTGCATTCCCTCACAAAGATATTAATGTTCCCTTGCTGTGAGCTTGGACAAACACTTCCTCTCCCGCTGGCTGGCAGCAGTGTTTCAGTCAGCTCCATACGTTAATAATGCACACAAATAATGCATGGCTCAGAGTTTAAACTTGTTGGACTCAAATATAAAGAAATGCAGTCAATGCTTAAAGGTGTAATATAATATTTTGAAGTAAAATATCCAAAAACCACTAGGCCAGTGTTATATATTTTGTTCACTTGAGTACTTACAATATCCCAAATGTTTCCGACTATTTGTAAATCGTGAGAAAATTGCAATTTTAACCAAGCCTGCGTCTCAATCAGCTCCCTAGCTCGTGAATCAGTATATAATGAAAGTGAATGTGGCTGATACCCTGATCAGTGCCCTGACTACTGAACTAGGGAGCTGATTGAGACACACGGCAAGACTCCGGGATGTGTTGTGTGAGGAGTCGCCTGTCAATTGCGTCATACCCGCGTTACACTCGGTTTCCGGTTTTATTTTGTAGAAACCATGGAAACACAAAAGACGCTTTAATATTTACATGTTTTAATAGACAAGGAAACAATTGTTTTGATATATTTATAGACAGAAAATGAATTGTTGTTATATAGCTCAACACGTTTAGTCTTATTGTTTAAATCTAATTTTCTTGATTTTTTTCGAGTACCATGCTTTACCATGCCTCAGATGGACTGAATTTGGTGACAGTACAGTGTGTTACAGTGAAGTCATTGAATATTTTTCATAATATAAAATGAGCAAAAGGGTTTTGGGTTTTGCACTTTTCAGACGGTCCCTTCAGACTTCTCTCCGCTTGTCTGCTCATAAAGTCCACTTTATTATAAAGCACATTTGAGGAAAATTGGGTTATTGTAGCTCGTTGTCTATATTGCTATGATTGGAAAGCTGCATTTGTGTTTTAACAATGTTTAGCTCACGAGTTATTGATCCGGGAAGCTCGAATCTGTGAATCTATATTGCTTACTGAACTCCTTGAGTTAAGCACTTGACTTCTTTATATTTGAGTCCAGCCAGCGGGACATTAAAGACATTAATTTGTCCGAGCTCACAGCAAGGGAACGATAATATCTTTGTGAGGGAACGCAAAAGAAAAATAAAATTCGTCCCATCCCAAATTTTTTCCACCACCACGTCCGTTTAGGGGCTCCGTAAAATGTAGACACGTTCAGTATATTTTAGTACAAAATAATATTGTTGTGGTAAAATTAACTTGTGTGAATGTAGTAACGTCTGTACAGTAAATAACACTGAAGATAAATACAAGTATTTGAAATAACATTGAAATGAAAGTAATTTATGATGAGTCTACATCCGGATTTTAACCTGCAGAGGGCGATGAAAACTCAGTCAAGCGACTCAATTTTATTGTGCTGACACAAGCAAAGAGGACAAACCTGTCAGGTCTACCTGAAGTCTTGAACATAATCTTTTTTATTATTATTATTTTATTATTTTCACATGAAAGTGTCCTTATACTGATCTTGTAAATTGCGAGACCCCAAACAGCTTCTCGTTGACAGAAGACTTTGTGTGCAATGGAAATAAATATATATTTCTTTTCTTCTTCTTCTTTTTTTTTTTTTTTTTACAAAGGTTGTCTCTTTCAGCCTATACAGCGATCAGTCGCTTCTCAATGTATAATTTAATAAATCAGATCCACCTTCTCTGGATTTAAATAGCTCAACATTCCAAGTTGACTTGGATACAGAAGCACCGATTGGTTCGTGGCAAAAGCAGCCGGTAGCCAATGAGAGATCATCACCAAGGTGCTGTCCCACCAATGAGTGCACAAGGACACGGGCCACATTTTACAGCTATTGTCACTAGGGGGTTGTTTTCCTCCCTGCAGAGAGCAGTAAAACATTATGAATGATTTTCTTAACACAATCAATCCCACTGATTGTACAGCGCCTATGAATGAGCGTGATTGCTACATGTGCATGAATACACACTAATTTTGAAAAAATATCAGCAATCAAACACAACAACAGGGGCTTCATCTAAGAGAACATTTCATACATTTTCAAAAGACACGTCTCCTTGGTATCCATATACAATCTGGATGCCGTTCATATGGGGAAAAAGCTAGAAAAGGGAATGGACTGGCAAAGGTTTGAACCTTCTTAAGTCTAGGCTGAAATGAAACTGTCCAGACACCAACAACCTCTTTGTGTCATCACAGACTTGGTTACTTTGGGAGAGTGTTTAGAAGCCTTCTGACAAATTCCAAAACCTTTTGGAGAACATTTTAAGTTATATATTATCTGAAAGACACTGTTCAGTGTAAATCAAACACCTTAGTTGCATCGCTCTTACTGGCAGGAACAGTGTTGGAAACATCATGTTCAGAGGTTATTTTTAAAGTGTCAAAACTGAGGCATAACAGGAAGAAAATGGGGTGAGAAATTGTCAACGTACATGATATTTGAGCAAATGTGAGTTTCCAAAAACCAAAGATAACTATGGCCTTTAATAAACAAAAAAGGCACTTTTGAAACCAAATAACCTAGAGCATACACTGCCCGGACAGACTAAAAAAAAAAAAAGGTCGCTGATTGGATCATTATTGCAGTGATTAATATGTTTCTATCATGTTATACGTTTGGCAATAGTTTTTCTAATTCTAACTGATGGATTGTGTAACTTGCATGTAGGAAGACACATCATGGCCATATTCCAGGATTACAAAGCCAAGATTCATCAGGCTCAAATTGTGAAAGAATGTTTGGGCATTTTCATCAAGAGGTGCATCAATTTTTGGTCAAGATCTTGTACTGACAATGCAAGAGGTGAGCACTCTGTAAAGTCTACTCCAGCACATCCCAAAGACTTTCAATGAATTTAAAGGGTTTGTTCACCCAAAAATGAAAATAATGTCATTAATTACTCACCCTAATGTTGTTCCACACCCGTAAGACCTTCGTTCATCTTCGGACCACAAATTAAGATATTTTTGTTGAATTCCGATGTCTCAGTGAGGCCTGCATAGCCAGCAATGATATTTCCTCTCTCAAGATCCATTAATGTACTAAAAACATATTTACCTTCAACCGTTTGGAGAGACCATTGAAGTCCACTATAAGGAGAATAATCCTGGAATGTTTATCAAAAACCTTAATTTCTTTTCGACTGAGGAAAGAAAGACATGAACATCTTGGATGACATGGGGGTGAGTAAATTATCAGGAAAATTTTAATTGAAAGTGAACTAATCCTTTAATATTATAAAGCGACGAGAATATTTTTGGTGCGCCAAAAAAAAACAAAATAACGACTTATATAGTGATGGCCGATTTCAAAACACTGCTTCAGGAAGCTTCGGAGCGTTATGAATCTTTTGTGTCGGATCAGCGGTTTGGAGCGCCAAAGTCAAGTGATTTCAGCAGTTTGGCGGTTTGACACGTGATCCGATTCATGATTCGATATACTGATTCATAACGCTCCGAAGCTTCCTGAAGCAGTGTTTTGAAATCGGCCATCACTAAATAAGTTATTTCATTTTTTTGGCGCACCAAAAATATTCTCGTCGCTTTATATTAATACTGAGCCACTGTACTTGCATGAACAGATTTAAATATGTTTATAGTACATTAGTGGATCTTGAGAGAGGAAATATCATTGCTGGCTATGCAGGCCACACTGAGCCATCGGATTTCAACAAAAATATCTTAATTTGCATTCCGAAGATTAATGAAGCTCTTACGGGTGTAGAACGACATGAGGGTGAGTAATAAATGACATTTTTGGGTGAACTAACCCTTTAAGGTCTGGACTCAGATGTGCCAATTCATGTGTGCTCTCACAGCCATTCTCTCACAATTTGAGCCTGATGAATCCTGACATTATCATCCTGGAATATGGCCATGATGTGTTTTCCTACATGGTCGTTTAAGAAATGAAAAGCTACACACTCCATCAATTAATAACTGCTGCCAAACATAACATGCTAGAAACATAATCACTGCAATAATTATCCAATCATAGACGCTTAATTTGCCTATTTAAATCCAAACAGTGACATTTTTTTCTTATTTTTATGGGGGGTCAGGCAGTGTAGTTCAAGTTAAGTGTTTTTAAATTAAGTGCGTTCATGATCCATAGAAAACTGAGCCAATGAAATCAAATAAATCAGAAAATGTTTGCCAACAAGAGCCTTGATCAGGATTACACTGAAACTGTGAAGATACCGATTTAAAACTCAATGCTTTGGCCAGTAACTGTGATTTAAATAAATTCACTTTCCAGATTAAATGGTTAAAAACCGCTAATTTTCAATATACGACTTTAGACTTTTAGGGCACATTGCATGTTTTTTTTTTTGCAAATAATGGTTTATTAAAAGCACTTTTTTTTCCAATCTACTGATCAGTTTGTCCAGACAGACGCACAAGCATTAAATCAGTTGCTTATTCCACAACATATTAAAATAAAGACTGGAGAAAGAAATTTATTGTGTCATACAAGCTTTATTTACATGCACCTTGCCTTGCACTACCTTGTTTACATTATCCAAAATGGAAATACACAGGTAAAGTCAAGCAAACATTGAATGGATGCTAACTAACGGCCAGCTGTGGTGTGTGGTGCTACACACGAAGATTTCCTTTTCACAATTCGTGTTAAATCCTTCTTTTAAGGATTAAAATTGAAAATGAATGAAAATTGTTGTAGCTCTTTTGTGAAGTACAATGATCCTACCCAAAGGAAATGAAAACCCAGAATTAAAAGCATTTCTATTTTGAGGATGCCATTTATGATGCTGAAATGGATTACACAATGTGAAACTAAGTAAACAAAGGTAAACACAGCACAATCGACTTTTTATAGTCATCTTAAATTCTGTGACTCCAGCTGATTATAAAAAGCAGATTATAAAAATCAGTGCTTTTAAGAGGCTTATGAAAATTCTGGGTGTGAAACTGACCTTAACAAAAGGTACATTCGACTGTGATGTTAAAACAACATTAGGTTACAACTATTGAAACGCCTGCAAGTTGTCCCTGAATGGCACTATTTTATCAGACTGAATAGTTGCATTATTTTTCATCAGCCTCATTTGGTTGTCTGGCATATGCAAGATCAACAGTGAAATACAGTACAGCGTAGGTGCTTTCTTACATAGCTTATCCATATACTACAATGTGGCTGCCTTTCATTTTAAAACTATTAGGATGCTTAAAACACACTGCCATCACACCTGATGCACACGTTCTACTAGCACCAGCCATTGTGTAGAAACGTACACATAAATGCTAAGAAAGTAACATGCCAGCCATATGTACTGACCCAACACAATTTCACTTAGCACCAAATGCTCTTAGCTTAATTTTTTCCTGCTACAAATACACAAACATCTAGTGGTCCTTAATCAGCGTTCCAAAATTTATAATTGTTAATATAGCTTAATGAATCCAATATGTATGTGTAAACACGCACACATACACACATATTCAGTGTACAGCACATACACATGTGCACTATGGGCCTCATTTATGAAATGCAAGTACAACAGAAATCTATGATTTACGCAGAAATTTGTAAACCCATTCTTACATAAATGGTTGCATGCATGTATACAGGCCGTGTACAGTACATGCACACAAAACAAATTTGTTCAAATTGTTCAACTGATAATGATAAATAATTTATACAGCAATTACTTCATTAACGAGGCCCTATGTGTGTGTGTGTGTGTGTGTGTGTCTGTATACACATTCAAATATACAAATATAATCACTCATAATCTATTCTTAAATAGGAAGTGAAAGCAGTTCGGGGTGATTGAGATGCTCAAGAACTCAGTGTTCAAGGACTCGGAGCAGGATAAATGCACAGGTTTTGTTAGGAAATCCATGGGAAACACTGACAAACTAGTTTCATACAGCAGAACACTAAATACATAGCTTATATCATATCATAGTTCACTTTTGCCGTAAAAGGAGTCAAGGATACATTATGATCACTGGTTTCACAAAAACACAATCTCTTCCCCTTTTCAGCTTTTACAAAAAATAATCTGAGAAACAGACAGATTTTCATGGCCATTTTTCTGACAACAGAAACATTCTCAACAGTTCGTATTGTAAACAGGCCATTGTTGCAATTGTCCTGTAGAGGACAAGTTTGGCAAGAGGCAAGTGTTTGTTGCAATGTGAGGACTAGAAATCTTTTAATCTTGATTACGGTTACAACAAATTACAACAAACTAAGGGCACCTACAGACTAGAGTTGACTTGATTTCAATTAGGATAACGTATCGCAACGACAAAGAAAACGCAAGGGTTTGCCAAAGTGACAAGATGAAAAGTTGAGAATATTTTAACTTTTCACTGCAATGCCAGTCACAGGTACTAGAGAATTCAAGATTCTCGCTTGGTTGTCAAACTGACCCGACTCTTTCCACTCTCCCAAATGAATTTGTAAGAGCTTCCTCTGTTGTGCAGGCACCCTTGTACACAGTGGTGGGTTTTAGGGATTTCGTATTCTAGACATACTAAGGGAAGTACTGTTATTCAAGCCTTCATATATAGACAACCTTTTATTTACGATACTCCACTTACCATATTCTAGCAGCTGAGTTAATTACCTTGCTACTGGCGAATAGATTAACTTGCAAGCACTTCAAGGATAAATTTGTCGAAACACTTTACGACGTCCATTAAACCAGCCTCAATCATGACGATACAAAAACGTACAGCCACAAAACTACAACACCGACTGGGTAAATCATTGACGTTAACTCAAACTCATTCCAATGGATGTCAAATAGCTTTTCTACAGCATAATGTACAGTTGCTTTACAGTGGACAGTTTGGCTCAAATGCGGTGTTCTGCCTGTCCCTACATTCCTGGGCCTGGCCGGATCAACCTGGTACCCAGCTTTGGGAGGAGGTTCGTTTGGTTCTGGAGAAACTCTCTGAAGTCAGATTAGCATTCTGAGAGGAGATAAGATGGGAATCGAAGCTGAACTCCAGGCCATCGGCATCCATCAGATCGTTGCGAGTGATGGTGTCCATGTCGCAATCGAAACTCCCACTTAATGCCTCCAGATCTAATTCAGATGGGAATCGCTCCTGAGACACCAACTGAACGGAGGAAACGCTGCCGTTGAGACCTGCCAACAACGAATCAGAGGAGTTGAGCTGCATAGATGTGCTTCTGAAGGGAGACTGTTGAAGATGTTGCTTCATCAAGCTTTGGTAGTCTGACTCGCTGCAGTTCATCCGCCATCCAGATGGCGACACCTTCTTGAGGCCTGCTTGTCCTCCAGGCCCAGCCTGGTTGGACATCATGGGATCATTACGCAGCAACAGCGCACTGCGACGGGCATTCTGGGAGGAAAGGGAGGCACTGGCTTGTGACATAAGAGGGTCAGATTGGGTAAGAAGGACATCGCTGTGACTGTTGGACTCAGAGCTGAGCAAGTCCTGCAGACTCTGCTCGCTAAAGAGAGAACCGCAGGAGAACGTAGCCTGCTTGTTTTCCTGGATAGTTTGCATTGGAGACTGCCTCAGGCCAGTGACGGACGGAGGGCTGAACATGGAGTTAGTGCCATAGCTGCCAGAGGGAATTGCCAGACTGCTCCCAGAGCAGCTGAAGGTAAACACAGGGCTTCCCTGTAGGTTGGCCCCACTCTCATCTTGACCCGGAGACTGGGAAGCCGTCAAGCTGATGTTGTCTAGAAGGTCGTCCATTAGGTTATCAGAGAGGCCGTCGTTGAGGTTCATGGTTCCTGCAAGGTCAGCTAGACGGGGCAGTTCGGTCAGCCCGGTGGACGGAGACATACTACTAGGGCTGGAGTACAGCATGGGCGACAGGGGAGAGTCGTCATCAGGAACTTCGTCCATCTCAAGGTTGGCCAGGATTGGGGAAAGGCGTCCGCTTAGGGTGCTGGCGTTGGAATTAGTGCGAGAACGGAAATCCGTCCAAGCGTCGAGCTCGTCGCTACTGCGGGAGGTCGGGCTACCGGTCCATTTGGACAGGCTGGAGGAACTCTCTGAGCTTCCGTCCTGAGTAGCCTGAAGAGCTGCCTTTTTCTTTGCGGCACGGCCACGGGCGCTCTTGATGAGCTTATTACTGTTGTCCATGGAAACTGCACGTCTCCGCGGCGCTTTCCCCCCTTTTCCGCCATCTGGGTTGACGATCCACCATGAACTCTTTCCTGTTCCTTCATTTTGCACCCGGACAAAGCGACTGTGGAGTGACAGGTTATGTCGTATTGAGTTCTGTGAAAAGAGAAAAGAAGAGAGTGAGCCGTGCATCATTAGACATGCTTGAAACATTCATATGCAGCTTTATTTAGATCCCTCAGCTTTATTCATCAAGGATCTGGCCATTAAAAAGCAGAATAATGGGCTAATGTTCAAATAATCTTGGAATCAATAGAGCACAATGCTGAGAGAGGAACAATGGCACTTTGACTTGATTGCTTTATCCAGAAATTGAAAAGTCATGTGACCCCTCTGACCAAGAGTCAATTGCTGCTCCCAATTCACATACTATCCGTCCTAAATAGTATTTGAAATTAGAATTAGTGTGTCCCAAATGATAGTATGTTAAAATGAATTCTCCAAAGATACTTGGATGGTCCACTTTATCCAGTTAGTGTCCGAAGTGCAGATCCGTGCACACTCTAACAGCTAATATTGCCTACAACCCATTGCGCGTTGGACGAGGATTCGGTTAGAACTACAAACACGAATATAAAGTGTTTAAAAAACTACAAACATGGCAGATGTGCAACGGATAAGTAGAGAAGTTTAGATAAAGGGGCTTGAGTGATTAATAATCATTACCCAACTGATGAAAAGATATTTATTCAATGTTATCCACATTATATGTCATCTGCAACAGCATTGTGAACTTTTGTAAAGATACATTTGGCCATTAACTTTTAAATGCATCATTATGCAAATTGCAAAAACATGAGGGCCCAGTTTCACAGACAGGGCTTAGACTAAACCAGGATTCATTTAAGACTAAATAGCTTTTATAAATGTGCTTTAGAAAAAACATTACTGGTGTGAATATTGAGACATAACTATGGCACTGACATATTTTAAGATATGTCAGAGCAAGTTTCTTTCAGTCAAACATGCATTTTAGTCTGGGACTAGCTTAAGCCTTGTCTATGAAACCGGCCAGAGGAGTTCTCCACATGAAAGACCCACAACTGGTAGATCAATGCGCCACTATATTTCTCTCCGAAATGGAAGGAAGTGTGAGTGTGGAGGATTTTAACTGATTGACAAGATGATTGACAGGGCAGTTTAAATGGTAACAGGATGCACATAACTAAGAGCGTCTGTTAAAGACGCAATTATAACGAAGTTATATGCCCCAAAGCTTGCCTACTCTTCTGATATACACTTTAAAAGTAGATACTTTTTTTTTTCTTCACAAAAACAGTACTTATTTTTAGGGCATAGCATAAGTAGGCGAATTGGAATGCAGCACATGTGTTTTGGTAAAAAGAAAAAAAGAAGAAAAAAAAGTAACGCATAGCTCAAATTACTTTCAATGTGTTTACACAAGTTAATAAGTAAACAAATAAAATCAATTCAATCAATCATTCAAAATCAACCAATCCTGATTTCCATGTCAATGCTGTTGTGTATATTGAGTTTGTTGAATTAGCAACTAGGCATTTGTGGTTCCCATAGGGGTTTGTAACCAAATATTCTGTGCTGAAATGCAATTAAATTCTAAATTGACTAATTCTCACTTTTAACAAATAAACACTAGTCCAAAAGAAAATACAGAAATAGAAAAAAAGGCTGTGCCCATTTGAATTTCACACACACTGTTCAAACTGGGCTTGTGGTCAAGACCATTCTGCAAGTAAATCAACGCACTCTGCACCGTCCACTGGGCTTTCCAGGTAATTGGTCTGCGCTGTGCAGTTCAACTGGCTAACTTTGAGTGGTCGGCTTTTGGCATTTCACATATGCAACAGAAAACAGCCAATTTTGTAGGCACTCCAGTGCAATCACTAACAAAATTTTGTTACATTTTTAAATAAAGTTTAAGAGTGCAGTGCAGTGCAGTGAAGCTGCATTAATGTGGACTGCAGCACAGAATCCACAGCAATCCATAATGCAGCATCAGAGATGTGATAAAATTCACAAGCAAGACATGGTTTGCCTTTTTTATGTATACTCAAGCAGTCTAAAAAATGGTGCGAATTTACCACTGCTGTGCCTGCTGTGATACATCTTGAAGAAGGCTGGACATTGTCCTGTGAACATCACTTTACTGACCTTTGCTTGAACTTCTCAAAGAGTGAATGGGCAGACCTCCTGACACTTCACATCCATTAATGCCTTTGCTTCAAGCCTATTACTGGATTTAAACCAAGACTTTTTCCTATTCTGAGAAGAACATGTATCCCAAACACATTCGTTAGGTACGCAAGTAGTTCTCCTTTTTTGCATCGTTAAGCTGGCTAACTGAATTGATTGGATTGAGAATCTAATCTAAGACATGCATCAGATTGTTTGTTGACAATCATAGCTACATTGATTACAAAACAGATCATTACAAACTAGGCTTACAATGAGAACAGTATCTTCAATGAGGAACTGATTCAGTGATTAAACCAGTTTGAACGTTTATTATATCCATTTGCTTTTCCTGCAATTACAACAATTGCAATCAAAATGCATATTTCACATATACATAATCTATGTTTATAATATTTTAACATTTTTGAAAATTCTAGTCTAAAACTTCAAAAAGAAGTCAAGATAAAGTAGTGATGTTTTGACCTGCTTTGACTATAAGGATGGATGAAAAGCATCTCCTAAAATGGCAAATTCAGCTACAGCTCTTCTTAATCATCTTAAAGTTAAGCAACTTGAACAAAAGCACAAGTGCATCAAAGATGGCTCACCCCCATTGGGCACCAAATCTGAAAGTTTAGCATTAAGACGCTTGATCATTAACCTGTAGGCCACCAGAACCCCCTATTTGCTTTATGCGGTCAAAGGGTAAATCACACAAAGAAATATATATCATAGATATACAATTATATATTGTATCATATAATTCATAATGAATCACCAAAAAGAAAACAAAATTTATTGAACAAAATGAAGCCTATTTTTAGAACTCTTTTTTTTTTTTTGCATTGTGATAACTATTAAAACTTTTTATCCTCATTACTGCATTGTGGGGTAAAATAAATCTCATTCTCAAAAATAAAATATATTACTTTTTCCACATTACAATGAAAAATTAGGTTAATATTATTATATAATGTGGGTTCAGCATTACGGTAACATGAATTCGAGGGGGAAAACATTCTTAACAGCTGAGATTTACCAGCTTATAAATTGTTCATATTAGTAACCCACTGCATTAAATAGAGTGTAAGTGTGAACTTAGCAATGAAAATCATCTTAAAAATTCAGTGGTGCTGCTTTCTATTGAATTAAATCCACACAAGACCATGAAGAATAACTATAATAGATGAAAACAGGGGCTGAAATCATCTGAAAGCCATGATGCAGTCCCTTTTGAGCAAAGCACCACTCAGAACAGCACTGGAGCGCTGCCAGTTTACACACAATGCTGTATCTCAGAGTCAAACACCAAAGCTCTTCACACGTTGCTACACACTGACCTACATAGTTTCCAGTCAGCTGATTGCTTCTTATGCTGTACCCAAGAGCCAATAGGAAGTGGAGGTGGGGACGAAGCAGCCAATAGCAACCCTCACACTGACAATATGCCCATGGTTTCTGTTTTTTTTTCATTCAGTGGCAGGCAGATGCAAACACTCTGCAGGATGGCTTTATCTGCACTGAACACGGTTGACTGTTCCTACAGTCTGGTAGTAAGAAGATTCTTTTTTTAAGAATAACCAAAATGTATGTTTTCTTAAATAGAAAGGATTTAAACATTCAGATTGGCTAATGTGCATGTTACTATGGACTGCAATCAGAATGCAATGCAATTTTCAAATAAAAACAGAGATTCATATAATTATGCATATTATATGCAAATCGTATAAAAAAAAAATAAAAAAAAAATCAAGCATTTACAATCCACTGGGCATGGCTTGTTTGCGAAGGTGCCGAATCATCTTTTTAAATGTAATATATGCACAGCAGCAGCTCACCAGCCTTACATCTGCAGGATTGCACAGGGATTTCCTGAGGTTTTTCTCTAATTCAAATCCAGCTATACCAAGAGCATTCATTAGACTTGATTCCATGTTGGATAAATTGTTTTTCCAGGCCGAGCTAATCCCTGGAATCAAAGCAAACGCCAGTGCTCAAAAAAGAAAAAAGAACGTACAATTAATTCATGAAAGTGCGATCATATTGACGACACAATAAATGATCACTGGAAGTATTATAGACATTTGCTATAACTACAATTCTTCTTATCAAGCTTCAATACTTTGAAACGATGAGGCAAGGGCCATTCAAAAGGTCGTCTTTATCAGTGGCACCTTTCCCAGTTTATCTGCTGTTACGCCCTTTGGCATGACTACAGCGGCTTGCACTTAATCAGCAAACCACACATGACATGACATGACTAGTAGTCCACATTTCCAGCATCTATGCCATTTTACCACTCTGTAAAAACTACTACCAGCAACAAATTGATATATATTTATAGACCATAAACACTCCTGATAAGCAAGTCAAGGTTAAAATCCAGCCCATCTCTTTGACCTGACGTACCTTCCATCCTGCAGAGCTGTTGCTGTCACCTTTGTCCTTGAAGTATGGCACATTCCGGACCATCCAATCATAAATCTGGGCCAATGTCAGCCTTTTCTCTGGCGTGCTCTCGATGGCTTGAGTGATGAGGTCTGCGTAGGAATAGTTTCCCCAGGCGTTCCTGCGGGCAGAGGATTTTCTGGGCTGCTGAGGAATCAGACCATTGATGCTGGAGTCGCTGCAGGCAGCGGGCAGAGCATGTTGCGAAGAAACAGGAGAGCCATAGGTGTCTTTACCACTGACGGCAGCGTTGGTTTGTATGGCAGGAGCAGCAGCACTCTCATTTCCTTCTGTGACACTGACAGGCTTTGATGCGCCTGTAATGTCACTAGATGCAGAAGCATCATCAGTGCCATTTTCATCCACCTCTTCCTCGGGAATGATTCCCACATCTGCTGGTTCTGCTTTTCCAGCATTGGACTCTGGTCTGGGCAGAGGCCAGGTGCAAGACCTGGGCCTTTTTTGGGGCTCGAAATCAGGGTCTATGTCGACGTCCACAGCCAAGGGCTTATCTATCTCATCTGCCATATTTCCTCGACTCCTTCAAATGAATGATATATGGACGGCTTTTCTGAACACAACAGCAGCAGTGCCCTCGTGCATGCCATTAATGGATCACTTCTAGAGTCCACATTTCAATCCGGGACACTTCGAGAACCGAAATGATGTTATGAGAGGTTTAGAAATATTTACAAATGCGTTCGAGTGCATTATGTACACTTACAGCATATAGACGGATTCTCGCTCGATTTGGTTAGTTTTAAGAGTCCGTAATAAACCAACGAAAATGCTCCAAACAAAGCTCGTTTAATGAAGCTTCCGTGGTTCAAAAGCATAAAGACTGTAACAGAGCGGACGGTCGAATTCGTTACATTGTTGCATGACGTCGCGCTGCGAACGTGTTACATTGTAACATTACATCATAACGCGAATGTTACTTTGCTTCAGCGGGCAGCTGCCCTTTAATAAAATATTTGATTTAAAGCGATTAGGAAAGGCTGTGCGTTCGCTAAAGTGTCCTCAAATGATCAAGCCATACCTCCACATCCGTCCCTCTCCAAATCAACACGAATGAGTCCTAACAGACACACAGTTTTTCCCAGTAAACCTCCATGATCCCTGTTCCATGTCGGAGCAGGACATCGCGTCCCGCAACCCGGGCGATCCAGCACTGCCAAAGCCTCTAATGCGCTGCTGCTCCGCTGCAAACTAAAGAAAATAACAGTAACACACAGATCATCCGCCCCCTGGAAACAGTCAGAGGAACTGCTTCTTAAAGGGCCGGAGCTGAGCTCACAATCCACTGCCACGCGCGTCATCTGCACGCTACACAGATATGCCATCACAAGAGCTCTTATTTTATACACTCTCTCTAATAAATGGCTCCTAGACAGGCTAAGAGCCTTGGAAGAGCATTTTTCCACTCTCTGAAGAAAATGCGATTTGGTGAATCTCAAAAACTGACAAGAAAAGAAACAAAAGAAACCAAAAGAAACAAAATACACTGTACATTTAAAATCAAACCTGTTTTATGGCCATTAAGAGTATTTATAATTCATTTCATGACAGCTGGTATCTGCTGCAATATGCTTATTTTAATTAAACATACATTATATATTAGAATTATATTAGAATTTTATTAATTATATTAAAGGGTTAGTTCACCCAAAAATGAAAATTCTGTCATTTATTACTTACCCTCATGTCGTTCCACACCCGTAAGACCTTCGTTAATCTTCGGAACACAAATTAAGATATTTTAGTTGAAATCCGATGGCTCCGAGGCCTCCATAGGGAGCAATTTCCTCTCTCAAGATCCAGTGGTTCAATATTAATATTATAAAGCGACGAGAATTTTTTTTTGGGCGCTCCAAAAATAAACAAAATAACGAATTATTTAGTGATGGTCGATTTCAAAACACTGCTTCAGGAAGCATTGGAGCACAGATGAATCAGTGTATCGAATCATGATTCAGATCGCATGTCAAACCGCCAATGGCTGAAGTCACGGGTGTGGAACGGCATGAGGGTAAGTAATAAATGACAGAATTTTCATTTTTGGGTGAACTAACCCTTTATAACAGGGGCTTAAAGATCCCAAAATATTGACTCATATGGCGACATGCTCCATGTCCAATTAAAATGGCTTTTATCAGGCTCTGACTGGAGTCTAGCTATCTCACGGAAGTTTACATGCATTAAAATCATATTTCCTTAGGGGTATTTGTTTTGTAAATTAGGGGAAATTACTTCAAATTTAAAGGCACAATATGTAAGATTTTTGGATTAAAATACCCAAAAACCACTAGAACAGTGTTATATATTTTGTTGACTTCAATCTAGAGAAATTTTAACCAGGACACGGACCCGTGCGTCGTCTATTAATGACATCATACCCACGTTACCCTCGATTTCCGGTTTTATTTTGTAGAAACCATGGAAACACCAAAGACGCTTTATATTATGCATTTTATTAGACAGGTGAGCAACTGTTTGGATACATTTATCAACAGAAAACTAATGTTATACAGCTCAACACAGTAAGTCTGACTGTTTAAATATCGTTTTCGTAATTTACAGCAAGTACCATGTTTTACCATGGCTAATATCATTCTAGCTTACTGCCGAGCGAACGCAGAGTAGCGCTAACAACTTTCAACACACAAATGTATCTAATATGATAAACAGCGCTGCTTTACCCGACATATGCTTGACTATTAGAAGCGAAAGCGGTCTAATAAAAGCATAATAAAAGCCCCACTTCTCGCGAGGCATGTGTCGCGCTCGTCTCTCATTAGCAATCGCTCCAGCGGCCTCGTTTCCTTTCGGCCACACCCTGCTTCATACTACAGTAATGTAAATAAATCTTTAATACATTAGCTTATCCATTAATGATTTCTGCCTGAATCCGATTGGATTCTTTTCCACCGGATGTTGACGTGAAGACAACGTCTCCCATGATTCCGCGAAATCAAGGCATCATCAAGCTACTTCTTTTGTTTTGAATAAGCGACCTCTAGCAGCAAAAAGTACATATTGTGCCTTTAAGAGAGAATCTTTAAAAAATAATAGGAACAGAAATATGACATTGTCGTGCATTACAGTAATGAGAAGAATTGTTTCCAAGGCATTGCTATGCAGTTGTTTCTCTTAGTGATCACAAAAGTAATAGCACACACAATCTGAGGTATCATTCATGCACATTGCACAATATGTGCTACAGGCAAGCAAGATAAGCCCCAAAATGTAATTCTTAGGATTAGGGATTTGAACAAACCCCAAATTATAAGCATGAGCTTGATTTAGTAAGTACCACCAATGAATGAATCAATGAATGAATGAATCTCTCAGGTCCACAGAGCAAAGGTCCAAGTTAACATGTCTCCTTCCGTAGACCTAAATAAACATGATGATTGATATTCTCATATTATGAACACAAACACTAGAGAAAGGTTCAGAACAATCAGACATCAATAAAAGTTCAAATAATTTTAATGCAAACATTAATCTTAAATAAGTTGCATATCAGCAATCTGACAACTATAGGTTGTCAATAAAACATTTTACAAACCAGAAAGGCAGTCTGATTTCAAACATATCTTTGGCAGATCCAGTATCTTCCAACAAAACTGCCCATCTTTCAAGACCAAACCTCAGAAAAGAGGCCACGTTCATTTTTGCATGTGCGTTTATAAAGTGCAGCATTATACCATACAGTCCTGATTAAAATACAATCCTCACCAAATCAAAATGGAGTTGATCCCAAGACCTCACGAGAGGCTGAATCTTATGATAGTTGAGATGGCTGCGGTATATGGAGTTAGTAATGATAAAAGCTACTTAGAGCTCCGCTCTCCTGCAACCCAGTACTCCTCTGTTTGCATCTCAGTAAGGCGAGATACTGTCCTCTGGAAGGCGAACACCTCCTCCTCCCCCGTGAAGATGGCCAGCGAGCTGCCTGCATCCTGACACATTAAAAGAGCTAATCAAATCACTGCTGCCCAGCCGATGTGAAGAGATCATCAACAAAAATTTTTTCTAAAGTGTAGTCTATTTTTTTTTTAAGACCATTCAGAGGTTCATGCAGTGACATTATTTTTTATGACAATTAAGCACACAGCATCTACCATAACGCATCTAAACATTCTCAGTAGTGATTCTCATTACTGCAATATGCTTATATCAGCATAAATTACATGCAGAAACATTTCGCACATATATTTGACCATTAAAGTACTGTTGTATTGCAGTAATGAGATTCTTTGGATTACATTAATGAAAAAAAATTAGCTTTGAGGGGGGTGGGGGTAATAAATAGCACCGAAAATAGACTTTATTTTATTTGACCAAATATAATTTGTAATTTTATCATATCTATAGATTGTGGGATGGAATTGGTCAAAACATAGCATTTGTTTGAAATAGAAATCTTTTGTGACATTATAAATGCTGTTTTGAATCTTTTGAACTTTCTATTCATCAAAGAATCCTGAAAATAATGTATTATGGGGTCTATAAAAATATTTAGTAGCACAACGGTTTACAACAATGATAATAAGAAATGTTTCTTGAGCAGAAAATCAACATATTAGAATGATTTATGAATATAAAAATCCTAAGCCCCAACTTTTGAATGGTAATGGAAACATTGCTCAGCGTAAATGAGTACACCCCCTTTGAAAAGTAACATTATAAATATCTCAATGAACACAAAAACAATTTCCAAAATGTTGAAAAGACTAAAGTTTAATATAACATCTGTTTAACTTATGAAAGTAAGGTTAATAATATAACTTAGATTACACATTTTTCAGTTTTACTCAAAATGAGTACACCCCACAACAAAAACTACTACATCTAGTACTTTGTATGGCCTCCATGATTTTTAATCACAGCACCAAGTCTTCTAGGCATGGAATGAACAAGTTGGCAATATTTTGCAACATCTATCTTTTCCCATTCTTCAAGAATGATTTCTTTTATAGACTGGATGCTGGATGGAGAGTGATGCTCAACTTGTCTCTTCCCCACAGGTGTTCGATTGGGTTCAGATCAGGAGCCACTGAATCACTTTCACCTTGTTCTTCTTCAGAAATCCAACAGTGGCCTTAGATGTGTGTTTAGGATCATTGTCATGTTGGAAAAGTGCACGACGACCAAGGGCACGGAGTGATGGTAGCATCTTCTCTTTCAGTATAGAGCAGTACATCTGTGAATTCGTGACGCCATCAATGAAATGCAGCTCCCCGACACCAGCAGCACTCATGCAGCCCCACATAAGGACACTGCCACCACCATGTTTCACTGTAGGCACCATGCATTTTTCTTTGTATTCCTCACCTTTGTGACGCCATTCAGCTTTAAAGCCATCAGTTCCAAAAACATTTATTTTGGACTCATCACTCCAGAGTATAGAGTCCCAGTAGTCTTCATCTTTGTCAACATGGGCCCTGGCAAACTCTAGGCGGGCTTTTTTTGTGCCTGTGCTTTAGGAGAGGCTTCTTTCGTGGATGGCACCCATGCATGCCATTCCTCTGCAGTGTACGCCGTATTGTGTCACGGGAAATAGTCACCCCAGTTTGACTTTCTACTTCTTTAGATAACTGCAGTGAACTTGCATGCCAATTTTCTTCAACCCTTCTCATCAGAAGACGCTCCTGTCGAGGTGCTAACTTCCGTGGACGACCTGGATGTCTCTGTGAGATGGTTGCAGTTCCCTCTTTTTTACAATTTTGTACCACTTTTGCTACAGTATTCTGACTGATAAGTAAAGCTTTGCTGATCTTCTTGTAGCCTTCACCTTTCTGGTGTAAAGAAATAAATTTCCTTCTCAGGTCTTGTGACATTTCTCTTCCATGTGGTGCCATTGCTGACAGCATGAAATGGGAAGGGGTTTTAACACCTTTTATAGTCAACTGTCTGCTGGACACCTGTGTAATGAATAATTAGACTCACCTGTGGTTGAATTCTTGTTAAATTAGACATTTGTAGACTAAAATTTAGCTTTGCTCCAGAGACTTTCAGTGGGGTGTACTCATTTTTGCATCACCCTAATTTGAGTAAAACTGAACATTTTGTTCTCCAAGTTATATTATTAACCTTACTTTCATGTTAAGTTAAACAGATGTTATATAAAACTTAGTCTTGTCAACATTTTGGAAATTGTTTTTGTGTTCATTGAGATATTGTTTAAAATGTTACTTTTCAAAGGGAGTGTACTCATTTATGCTGAGCACTGTATATAAATGATAGGCGGATACAATTTCAGGGGCTTATCTTAGATTTATAATAAAATCTTTCAGCTTGCAAAAAAATAAATAAAAATCAGATACAACTTTACAGTAAGGTACATTAACTACTTTAGTTCACTAAGAGTGAACGATACTTTGAAAGCATTTTTTAATCTTAATGTTAATTTCAACATTTACTAATACATTATTAAAATCAAATGTTTTATTAACATTAGTTAATGCAAACATGAACAATGAACAACTGTATTTTTATTAACTAACATCAACAAAGATTAATAAATACTGTAACAAACATATTGCTCATTGTTAGTTAATGTGGTTAATACATTAATGTTAACAAATGAGACCTTATCATAAAGTGTTACCAAAAATCATTTTCTTTTCCCATTCTCAAAGAATTTAAGTAGGAAATGATTTGTAAATTACCCTTGAAATGCCCAGATCATCCAATAAAACATGAGTGTCATGATGGTCATGATCGTCGTGATGTTCACGAACAAACAGCTCATCTAATGGAGCGTCTGCCTGCAGCACCACACGAACCTGAGGAGATTTTCCACCAAACTGTCAGAGGTTCCTTTAAGACCTTCCAACAAAAATCTCCAGCGTCTCGTGACTTACCTTGTGCTCATATAGTGCGTCAATGAGAGTGATGAAGCGTCTGGCCTGCGTCTTCTTGTTCAAAGTGAGCAAAGGAATGTTTCGGATGAAAACTGTGTCAAACACAGCAGACATCTCCAGGTAGTCGCTGGCTCCTATAGGCTAAGAGTAAAAACACCACAATTCTCACTGATTCTAGTTCATTTTAATGACTGAATGCGAGTTGGCATGGAAAACACAAGCTTACCCGGTCACACAGCTCCTCAAAGGTGCAATCTGCTATGGTCCCACATGCTTTGTCAAGTGTCAGCATCCTGCCATGTACCTTTAGAGATCTGGGTCGGGTAACTGTGATAAACAAAATGAACCTGAATCAAATCTGCATAACAAAAAAGATTTATGGCTGGTTAAAAAAAAATAAATAAATAAAGGGCCAATAATACTTAATTCAGTTACTTTGTAACACACATATAATGGCAACTCACATTTACATCTGTAGCACTATGACTCAATCTAATGGTCTGTCATTAGAAATTCTTTTGTTGGGGTGTTTTTACTGATAAACCATCAGCTAATTAAACAAGGCTGTTTTGTGTTTTTCATAGAACACATCAGCAACCAACTTACTGTCATTCTGTTTGAAGGCCATCTCATCAAACAGCTTATCGAGTGTTGCATTAACATCGGGTTCACTGGAACTAAATTAAAATAAATGTTTAATAAATAATTAATCACTTCATAATACAACCTTTTTATTCAAAGCACCAACACTCACTGTTCAAGCTGAAGCATGTCATGTTTTGGATGTTAAATACTTTTTCCTATTCCATCTTAATATGAAGAAACAACTATAAGGAAGCAATTCATATGACGATATTCGAAAAGTGGTGCTTCCTGACTGGCCCAAGCGACACGGTCTCATATAATGCTGCAAGTTTGGATCCTTTGAAGGCAATCATTATTTTTGCAACCCTGTTCGGTAATGCTAGCGGTGCAGAAATTACACTTCATTACACAGCTTTAAATACTTCAGAAATCAATTTCAAGATGTATGTCTGTGATTAAAGAAAGACTCAACTAGCATTACTCTTACTGAAATGATTAAAAGTGCATCACTAAACTAATGCAGTAACATCTCATTTTGTACAACATAATGAATTTACTCACAGGTAGAAGAGTTTTCCGGCTGCAGGGCGATTTCTTCTCCGATAATCTATTCCAGAATCCAGACGTAGTGTTTGGCAATACTCCTGTTTAAAAGACATTTGACCACTGAACTACATGCAGTACTTCCATCGGAAAATAACAAAATTAACAGGCATTAAAAGGGAGCTATAATGCCCCTTTAACAAGATGTAATATAAGTCTTTGGTGTCCCCAGAATGTGTCTGTGAAGTTTCAGCTCAAAATACCTCACAGATCATTTATTATAGCTTGATCTTAGCTGGGTGTGAGAAAAAAAATACACCATATTTGTGTGTGTCCTTTTAAATGAAAATGAGCTGCTGCTCCCGGCCCGCTTTCCAAAAGAGGGCGGAGCCTTAACAGCTCACACTTTGGTTGCTCAACAACAACAAAGCTGGAGAATCTCACACAACCAAAATGAGGATTGTCAGTAACGGTGTTCTGCCGTACATTGTTCAAACCGGAGTCAGACACTGATGGAGAGACTCAGGAAGAAGTTACAGCTTTTAGAATGAATCTAGATGTTTCTTAATGGTTAGTGGATAAGTTGCTGTGGAGTTGATTCAACTCAGTGACCAGCATGTGCCGTCATGTTAATCTTTTTGTGCAAATCCAGCGTTGAATTGACCTTCGTTTGTGAAGCAGTCCGACATAAAATGATGACATGGCAACAACACTACTAAAACAACTCTTCCTCTTCTCTAAAGCAGCCAAATATGTTCTCAGGGGCAGGTTTTATGTAAATTTTAGGATTAGTGATGTCACTAACCCAGGAAAAAGCTTGTTGTAGTCCCTACCAGCCATTTGTTGTAGTCCTTAAACAGCGATTTCTATAAAGAAAATATCTCCCTTTGCAATGAACTTTGAGCCTCGTAACTTTGCAGATGTTGTTTATGTTCAAACAACAACATTACACACAAACTAAAGTTAAAAAAGTGAAATCATAATCAAACATTCCTTTAAGTAAAGCAAGTAGGGCCAGGTCTGCCTGGAAGAAGAGATTATGATATCTCAATGGGATCTTCCTGGTTAAATAAAGGATAAATAAATGAACACTGCGCTACGTGTATTAGATAATGAACGTAATGCTGAAGTGCTTACCTTTAGCACAGATATGAATGGCACAAAGTTCACCCTCTGCAATCCATTTTTGTACAGATCTGTAAAACAAGATATTGTTCTCAGAACAAACTGGAATTTGGAAGCCAAGAGTTACTGAAAGGAACTGCACTTTTGTGATGGACAGTCACTAAGCTATGTTTCCTTCCAAAGTTGCAAATTTAACTTTTAACACAAAATTGGAATATAGTATAAAATATTTGCACCGTTTCCATCAGATATGTTCTCTTGAAGAAAATAGTCACTTCCTAGGAAATTCGCACAAAACGTCTTTAATTAAAAATGGAAGTTGCTGTAATCGGGGATGCATATGAAACACATCTATGCTGTCATGTTAGCTTGTGTTCAGATGCCTGAACACAATCGTGTGAGACGGTTCTGAGAGGTAATTATACTAAATCATTGATGACACACTTTGGCTCAGGCATTTCAGAATGACCAAACCAACATTTGAGATGCTAGTTAGTCCAGTTATCCAAACACATCCTCTGTTGAGGCAAAGTCATGTAAGTTTTTTGAGAGATTTTATTTGGTAAATGTGTTTCAATTGTCGTTATGCGCATGTATTCTTATCAGATAAAAATCTGCCTCAAATGAGTGCATACATTTTTAGACACATTTTTCGAATTGATTTACATCTGGCTATTTCCATCCAGCCTTTATTTAAATGCACTGGTGGATACTGTAGGTGGATGGAAACATAGCTATTGGTGGTTCATAAATCAAACTGGCATATGCATCACAGTAAAGAAATTAATTCAGAAATAATAGGTTTTGCAAAGAGTCTTGATTAGTACAAGCAACTATGTCACCCACAGACCCGAATTAATGTGTATAACACCTAGGCCCTGTTATTAAAATTTTGGTCAATCGGATCACAAGTGGACAGCACTAAATACAGGTGTAAACGGGGTGTAAAATGTTTTGAGCTTGTCCACTTCCGACCACTTCCAGAGGTAGTCGAAAATGCATTTGACCGGATTGCTTTCGTAGTGCAGATGCTCATGTGGTGGAATGTGTTCAAACAGCTGCAAAAGACCGCCTACTCTCCGCCTACTGACCTAATGCATAAACATTATGGAAAACGCACTAGGCAGATGGGATTTAAACATTGCCGGCTGAAAAATCAAAAAGACAAAAAAAAAAGTACTAAGCACAATGTTCTCTCACCATTCCTGATTTCTAACACACACTTGCGGCAGTCTCCTGCTCTCCATATGATTTTCCATCGTCTCCGGACGCATTCATATGTAAATTGCTTAAGCTTGTTTTGTCCATTACATCAAAAGATCTGAAAAATAAATAAAAAAACCCTATACATTTACCTGCCCATAGACCCTCCCCTCGAAGAAAACAGGACAGAAGTGGTCAAAAGTGGACAAAAGAGACGGATTAAAACACCAGGTGTAAAAGAGTATGTGTCTCCCTCGTCTACTTGTGATCTGATCGACCAAAACGCATCTTAATACCAGGTGTAAACAGGGTCCTACATACACTCCAGTGACAACATATCAATATTTTGACTCTTTTCTGGATTATTTGCTTCTTACCATCAGGAGGCCGGTTGGAAGTGGCAACAACTACAACCCCATTCAGAAAGAGGTTCTCAAAGAGCTGCTTGAGGATCATGGCATCTGCAATGTCAGTGACCTAATGAACAGAGAAAGCAAAAGAAACCTTAAAAATCAATACTGATTATTCTCTGTACCGGTTTGATTGTCACTGCATGGATTTAAAAGATAACTTAAGAAGATCTCAGTGCACTGAAGCGATCACAAAGCTTGATTAGATTGCAATGATACAATTACATAGTGAAACATTTACCTGAAACTCATCAAAACACAGAAGGCAGGCCTCCTCGCTGATTTCTTCAGCAACCGGTGCAATAGGATCGTACGCCTTTGCCATTTTACCCACTTTTCTTTTGGGTAAGCTTTGCTTGAGCCGATGGATTCCTATATAAACATGACTCTATCTGAGTGAGAGCAAATAATGGGAACTTTACTATTTTGGCATCAGTTTATTCTTACACGGGTCATTTTTGGGCTCCAGGAATATTTCAGTCCCTCTGACTTTTTTAATATATATTAAATGATGGACTTTTGTCAATTTTTGTCTGACTTCAGACATTGAAAATAAACCATATGAAAATAATGTCCATATCAGACAGTGATGGAAAATAGCCTGTAATATTCTGGCAGTTTAATATATGCCAAATATTATGGGGTAGTCATAACATTTATTAAATTGATATAGTAAAAAATAAATAAATAAATATAAAATTAGCAGAACCTAAGAATTATCAGTGCACAAACATTAATAGAGTACATGTAAATTTAGACAGTCTTGAAAACTGAACTAAGAAACTTACGTTTATGTACATCCAACATGAATCCATGAAAATGGACCCTTTTTTTCTTCTCTGTCTCTACATGATTATAAAACATGTCCATAACCATGGTTTTTCCTGTGCCTGTCAATGAGGAAATTCACACTAATAGCACAACTGAGCAATTTATTACCAGTACAGTTAAGTTTATCTGACAGCCACGACATAACGTTGCAAAACTTACCAACGTCTCCATATATGTAATAGCCTTTTGGTGGCTTTTTCTGGGAGAAGAACTGTTGAAAAAGAATCAAAAACAAACAAAGACTTTTACAGTATCTGCAGGATATATTTTGGTGAATTTAGGCCACAATTAACGCAACTTTGTGTCGTTTACCTTTGAAAAAAAGGACGAGCGGTCATTGCTGTAGCCTCGAAGATTCTTTTGCATCTGATCCAGTTTTTCCATAACAGCCTTTTGCTGCAGATCTTCTCGCAACAGTCCATCTCGAATAAGACCGTTGTAATGTTCCAAGGGTCCGTCAAAACTGCTGCTTGGAGAGGTCGTGGCACTGGGCTCTTCAACAGTCTGAGACAGCACACTTGTGGCAAGCCCTTCAAGACAGAAAAGTGTTTCATGAGATTGAGTAAACAAGAGTGCATGTGTTGATCTGCATGACTGCAACTTGTCCATTTCTCTTGGTTATTCGTAAATATTGAAGATCATCAGTTTTAGGAGACCTGGGCTTTTGAATCAGGACTTTAATTTTTCAGTGTTTTTTGGTTTCAAACATCTAGTTTTAAACTGTTTAAAAATATAATTTATGTCAATTCTGACCTACAAACTTAAATTGCAATATCATTGTTTCTGTAAAAAAGCTGATGGGTAAAAAAAATGCCTAACAGAACAAAACAAAACACACTGACATATATATTAAAGACAAGAGTCAAGTTCAACTACATACAAATGAAGCTCAAGAAGACTACGTCCTCAAGTAAAAACGTCAGGTTGGAGTAAGTTGATTTAAAGTAATAAACACCCTGAGAAACAAAAACCCTGACAAATAGAGTACATACTTACACATAGGTACATACTTACATATTTATATATTGTTTCTTAAAGTACATTTCTCATATATATATATATATATATATATATATATATATATATATATATATATATATACACACACACATTGCTTTTATCTATCTAGAGTCAAACACTGGGTGTTCTTGTCTTGTAAGGTTGTCAGTGTCAAAAGCCAACATAATGACATTTATCACAGAAATATTACTGTCATTCAACTGTCATTAAAACCCTTACCTCTTCTAATACAGCTGATAACACTAGGCAAATCTGACTTCGACAGAAGCTTATTTTTCACACAGAACTTAAGTCCAAGCGCCACCAAGGACGCTTTACCGGCTGCCATGATGATTCAAACTGCGGAAGCTTTATTGAAAACACGCCCTGAACAGAGGAAATGGGCGTGGTATGTGTGTAAGGTGCTGTATGGCTCATGAATATTAATTATATGACGTGACGTTCTCTCCGCTCCACCAGCAAACAACGTCAGATTGACCTAATTTATATTCATAAGCTGAGACGGCCTTTCCCTGTCAAGATACACGCATTCAAACGCAGTTTTCAGACATTATTTAGAACCGTAAATTTTTAAAAATTTTAAATAAATTTTTTTTAAATGGCAGTTTTATTTCTCCAAACAAGTAAACAGTAAAGTCTGTGGTTAACATTAGCTACTGAAAGAAATTAGTATTATTAATTTTTTTTTGATAGTAGGATATTCACTGAAAAAAAGCATAATTACTCCCTGAAGAATACTGCATTTCTAACAAAAACAAGTAAAGATACCACATAGTAACTCTCTTAAAAACTCAGAAATAATAATTAGTAACACATTTCTTTTTTTTACTGATTGAGGTGCCCTACCTGTTTGTATTTTTCTTTGCTTTTAATGTTATGTTCTTTGTATTTCAATGCAGTGTTGTTTTTTAATAAAAAAAACAATAGCCATGTTAGTATGCTGTGTGTCCATGTAAAATCTTTCCATGTGTGGAAGGATTTCATTATGAGTAATTGAGAGGCTCTCATTGAATAATACGTATATAATGATAGCCAGCAGCCTATAATCCCATCTCCCCGTCCACCTCTGACATTATATTAGCTTTACGGAAGAATGTTTTATGAACATATGATGGGAAGCAGCCCAGGATCTGGATGCCTGTTGCTATGACAACAACGGAGCTCCTAGAGCCTGAAGGCTTGGTGACTGTGCAGCATCATCCACACTGTATCACACACTTTGGCTTCGTGACATGCTGTGCCATTCGCTTTGCTTACTGTGGATGATGAGCTGAGTTCATCCAGGAGCAACTCTACTGAAGCTCTCCTTCACCTTTTGCATGCATCTTCATATTCTCACCTATACTTGCCATTGACTGGAAGATCAGGTGAGAAGGTTGTTTTAGCTGCAGACTGTATCTGATTATGTGTGGTGCATTTCATTCTCAAAGAGCCAGTGTCCATAGCTACTTAATGCAGGAGCATGCTGAAAGCCGTGAGGGAGATGGATGTTTATGTGTTTGTATCCATGGTAAAACCACTTGTCTTCCCCTTCACTCAGTGCTTTGTCTAATGAGATGACTGAAGCGTGTATGTGTTCTATAGATCTGTGCATTTTGAGGTTTACTGAAGAATAATGCACACATCACAGGCAGCAGCGCGACTACTAGGTAACCGTAATTAACTGCCATGTTAATCAGGGTTAATGAGAGTATAAATATGCAATTGTAAGAAAAGCTTGTATATAAAAATTAACATTTTGCACATTCAGTAGGCCTATTTCTGTTTGTATCAACAGTCTACAGATCTACAGTATCTCACAGAAGTGAGTACACCCCTCACATTTTTGTAAATATTTTATTATATCTTTTCATGGGACAACACTGACGAAATGACACTTTGCTACAATGTAAAGTAGTGAGTGTTCAGCTTGTATAACAGTGTAAATTTGCTGTCCCCTCAAAATAACTCAACACACAGCCATTCATGTCTAAACCGCTGGCCACAAAAGTGAGTACATCCCTAACCGAAAATGTCCCAATTTGGCCCAATTAGCAATTTTCTCTCCCCGGTGTCATGTGACTCGTTAGTGTTACAAGGTCTCAGGAGTGAATGGGGAGCGGGTGTATTAAATTTGGTGTTATCGCTCTCACTTTCTCATACTGGTCACAGTTCAACATGGCACCTCATGGCAAAGAACTCTCTGAGGATCTGAAAAGAAGAATTGCTGCTCTACATAAAGATGGCGTAGGCTATAAGAAGATTGCCAAGACCCTGAAACTGAGCTGTAGCACGGTGGCCAAGACCATACAGCGGTTTAACAGGACAGGTTCCACTCAGAACAGGCCTCGCCATGGTCGACCAAAGAAGTTGAGTGCATGTGCTCAGCGTCATATCCAGAGGTTGTGTTTGGGAAACAGATGTATGAGTGCTGCCAGCATTGCAGCAGAGGTTGAAGGGGCGGGGGGTCAGCCTGTCAGTGCTCAGACCATACGCCGCACACTGCATCAAATTGGTCTGCATGGCTGTCGTCCCAGAAAGAAGCCTCTTCTAAAGATGATGCACAAGAAAGCCGCAAACAGTTTGCTGAAGACAAGCAAACTAAGGACATGGATTACTGGAACCATGTCCTGTGGTCTGATGAGACCAAGATAAAGAAGCTGAGGGTAAAGGTGATGGACTGGCTAAGCATGTCTCCAGACCTAAACCCTATTGAGCATCTGTGGGGCATCTTCAAATGGAAGGTGAAAGAGCGCAAGGTCTCTAACATCCACCAGCTCCGTGATGGCGTCATGGAGGAGTGGAAGAGGACTCCAGTGGCAACCTGTGAAGCTCTGGTGAACTCCATGCCCAAGAGGGTTAAGGCAGTGCTGGAAAATAATGGTGGCCACACAAAATATTGACACTTTGGACCCAATTTGGACATTTTCACTTAGGGGTGTACTCACTTTTGTGGCCAGCGGTTTAGACATTAATGGCTGTGTGTTGAGTTATTTTGAGGGGACAGCAAATTTACACTGTTATGCTGTACACTCACTACTTTACATTGTATCTATCTATCTATCTATCTATCTATCTATCTATCTATCTATCTATCTATCTATCTATCTATCTATCTATCTATCTATCTATCTACATATTTTTGCATAAGATACATGTTTAGATGTTTTTATCAGCATGGAAATATTTGTGATATACAAATTTAATGTTTTTTCTAGTCTAGTAATCAGTTTTGTCTAGCTGAATGCTATGGTGTATCACAATGAGGTTGCTTTTTAGATACACATTTCAACAGCAGGTAAAAAATTTACTAAGAAAAGTCAATACTGTTTATTAAACAAAAGAAAATGAACATTTGTATTTATACAGCACATTTATTTTTGTAGAAATGTTAGTCAAAAATTTACAGTTGCTTGTTGATTTTTACACACTCTATTATGTCTTCACCTAACACCACCACACATTCTCACAAATCTTCCTATACTGTAGCTCTTTCATGACAAGAAACTGTGAATTTTCAGTTTACATGTAATACGTTTCTACAAAAATAAATGTACTGTAAAAATACATTTGTACTGCTGTAGTTGCTGCTGTTTAGGGTTATTCAAAAATGGTAATTACTGTGCTGTGGGCAAATTCCATATTGATTGATAAGATCAGTGTTGGGAGAAACGCATTACAAGTAACTTGAGTTACGTAATCAGATTACTTTTTTCAAGTAACTAGTAAAGTAACACATTACTTTTAAATTTACAACAAAATATCTGAGTTACTTTTTCAATTAAGTAATGCAAGTTACTTTGTTTTCCCATTTATTGACTGACAGCTCTCCTGTCCCCATGTGGAGAGAAATCTGGAGTAAGTACAGAGGTGTTGTGTGCGCTGTGTAAGCATGATGGTTATTCTAGCCCTTGTGCGGTCTTCGTTTGGGGACTGCACTCGTGGTCTTCGGGGTCTCTGAAGACCCCGGCAACAAAATGCAATTTTGTAACAATATAATATATTTTTTAAAAACCAATGTAATTTTACTCTGTTTATTAATGTTTTTCCTCAACATTTGTACAGTTTTTGGAGGATTTGTGATATCTTTTAAATTTATATAAATAAATTAAAAAATATTTTTTAAATAGGTTTTTATGCAAAAGCAGCTTTTTATGTAAAATTCACTTTATAAAAGGCCCAGATTTCTAACTTTGATTCATGTGGATAACATGGATAATTTGACATGGTTTAGTGTAAGATTTTTGCCCATCTTTTGGAAAATGCAATTATAAAAGTAAAAAAACTATCATTTTTACCAGTAGATGGCTGTAATACTCCATTATATGCTATGTGCTATTTGAATGACTGAAAGATGTCTTTTTACAAGTTTTTTTCAGTTGGATTCATATCTAAATGTTATGAAATCACAATTATAACAATAAAAATTACTTTTTGTCAAAGTTTAGCATTTTTTGTACTGAAAAAAATCAGCTTTTTCAATAATATCATCAATAATGTAACCCACAGAGACCCCACTTAGAAACTGGACAAAATCCATTCTCAAAATCAGAAACAACGCACAACACACACACACAGAAATGAAGTGGCACACTTCCAAAAATGCAAAAAACATCCCCAATACAAAATGGACATGCTCACACACACGCGCGCACACACAAAATAAAAATTATTTATTTTATTATTTTATTATAAAATTATTATTGAAAAACTGATTTTGCCCTGCACAAAAAATGCTAAACTTTGACAAAGTAATTTTTATTGTTATAATTGTGATTTCATAACATTTAGATATGAATCCAACTGAAAAACACTTTTGAAAAGACATCTTTCAGTCATTCAATTAGCACATAGCAAATAGTGGAGCTTTACAGCCATCTACTGGTAAAAATGTTATTTTTTTTACTTTTAAAACTGCATTTTTCAAAAGATGGGCAAAAATCTCACACTAAACCATGTCAAATTATCCATGTTATCCACATGAATCAAAGTTAGAAATCTGGGCCTTTTATAAAGTGAATTTTACATAAAAAGCTGTTCATGCATAAAAACCTATTTCAAAAAATATTTTTTAATTTATTTATATAAATTTAAAAGATATCAGGAATCCTCAAAAAACTGCACAAATGTCAAGAAAAAACATTAATAAACAAAGTAAAATTACATTGGTTTTTAAAAAATATATTATATTGTTACAAAATTACATTCTGTTGCCCGGGGTCTCCAGAGACCCCGAAAACCACGAACGTAACAATATTTTTTACACTAACATAAAAACAAGATATCACTCCAATTTTTTTTTTTATTTGTAGATCTTAAAAGTGTTAACCACCGTACAAAGTCTCATGCCATTTGGACAAAGAGAACATTTTTTTTAATTTGAGCAAACATCATTTGCGGGTCAAAAAGACCCCGAAGACCGCACAAGGGCTAGACTAGTTCTAGACTCACAGTGCAATATATTTCCCTCCTAAGGGTACTTTGGAGTGAAAACAATCATGGCCGCCATATTGAAGGGTCGTTCCAAACCGAAGTGCTCAAAACTGGCCACTTCAAAGGGCCCTTCGGAATGAAGGATTTCATGAAGGATGAAGGCCCCCATGATCCTTTGCACAGAGAAGTTGTTTGGCATCACAGAATGGGTACAGGTCTCGGAGATTTTATCTATAAATGTATGTAGAGTATTTTTCTATACTACTATAATATTTATATGAATTAGATTTGGTACATTACTATGATCAAAATTACACTGTACTTCAACAAAAAATACTTTACAGCTCCCTTTATCAGTCCATTCAAATGTTTTAAATACATAGACACAATAGACATTATATTTAACGTAAAAGACCGGCAGTAGCTTATAATGTTACTACAGTAAATGAATGCGTTTTAATACAAAGAGTACACCAGGGGAAAAAATACGAAGGCGCCTCCTTGATTGACTCATTAAGATGACGCAGAAGTACGTTCCAAAAAAAGAGTTTTTTGACCCCTACACCCTTCATCCCTTCAAAGCTCTCACTTCGGAGGGTAAACCCTTTGAAGGGATTAGGGCATATAGGGATGAGCCCTTCCAAATGGAACACAGGGTAATTCTTCAGTATTCCATAATGGCAGCACAGCTGAAAGGCCTGTTTGTTTGAGCTGCGCTCTCTACTGCACAGGTGTGAATTTGCATTTCCTTCAGCCTGAGGCTTATTCATTTCATTTTTGGTGTGAAAGGGCCTTAACATTTGCCAAAAATAGAACTTTTTTTTTTGTTATACAAACAAACAAACAAACAGCCAAGCCCAGAGAAACTGGGCTGAGAAACAGTAACGCAAAAGTAACGTAACGCAATTAGTTACTTTTTTAGGGAGTAACACAATATTGTAATGGATTACTTTTAAAAGTAAATTTCCCCAATACTGGATAAAATTGCAGGTCATTTGCCAATTTAGCAGACATTACAAACATTGCATGCCAGTCAGATATTTACGGAATATACATGCATGTCTGACAGATTGTGATACCTGAATGGATCATTTTGCTTGATGACTCTCATGTTCAAAGAATGTTTAGAAGTTGTGAAGAGTTTCACAGTTTCACTGAGACCAGCTCATCAGTTTGGAACAAAAAGATTTTGAACAAAACAGTATTTTCAGATGTAAAATATGGCTACGATTTTGATGACAATGATTGAAAATGCACAAAACTGCACTTTATCTGTATGGCATATCAATTTTAACAGTAGAATTTTATACTTGCAAGACACTGGACATCATTCACAGTTAGGCTTTTACTGCTGGTCTGTCAACAAATTACAGTACAAGGTCATTGTGACACTTTGAACATTTCATTCATTATTACAGTTTATTCACTATAAAAATGGTAATAAAATATGACAAGATCTCAGAGTTTAACTGTGTCAGAAAAAAATAATCTTAATAATTGATAATGCAGAGGATGAAGGCAATTGATAATGTAGGAAACAGCAAACAACTGTACATATAATTAATTGAATGTACCAAAGCTTTTGCAGCTCTCATTAAAAGAATGAGAAATTGCTTTTATAATGTGAACAAACAACTAGATGATGTGGAGATTGTAGTTTTGAGAATTTTAGTTGTGATCTGAGAAATGTAACAAAGCGACTGAGAAAAACTGTAAATAAATCAACAAATTCAAATCTCGTAAACAAGAAACTAATTGTTCAGAGAACTAAAAACATTTCTCATTTGAGAATTGAGCCAAAGTGATTGAGAAAAGCTGGAATGTATTTTCATTAAGCACTTTCAGTAATGTTTGTAGAGTAAAAAAGAAAATGTATTTCTTTTTATTACTTTTATTTTGAGAATCACCCACAAGCATCTTTCCAAGTAGTTATCACTAACAATTTGATGTTGACAGTTCCATTGAACCAATTCATTTCCATTGCTTTTCCAAAAGTTTCTGCTTATAAGGATGTTTAAAACTCATTTTATGCAGATTGCACTCATAAACAGTCTCAGAGCTCAGACAATATTTTACAGTGGAGCACAAATATTCACTGTAGAAATTTCCATTACTGGTAATCATCATTTTTCAGTGTTATGCATGAACCATGAATGTCCCACTAATCAAAAAATGTAGTTAGTAGCACATTTTGACAGAATGAAATCTAATGGCCAGTAACCCGTCATGTCGATATTCTCTGTTTGTTGTCTATAGATCTTATGTGTATTCTTGTGGATTCAGCACAAAGGCCAAACAACAGGAGTGAAATGCAATCAGCTTCATTGACCGGCTCATTCGTCCCCAGCCAGACAGGAATGATGCTGGGCTGCAAACGCGGCAGAACCACATTTCATTATCCTGAGCCTCTCCCTGCAATGAAGGTTGTGAAGAAAAGGGGAGAAACACATTTAAGGTTATTCCTTCTAAAGACTATCTACAGTATGTCATCATCTAATCTTGATTTTCTGTGGCATGCATCTTGTTGAGAATGTCTGCAATGTCTGCTTTTATAAATGATGAAACTTTCAAATGAAAATTCACTGCTGTGCTTCAAAGGAAAGACCTGAGACATATTCAGACCAGAATATCAGACTTTTGAGGACTATTTTCTGGCCAGTAAGAAACCACCTAGCAGAATCAGAACACCATACACTCTAAAAAATGCTGGGTTAAAACAACCCAAGTTGGGTTGAAAATAGACAAACCAGCAATTGGGTTAAATGTTTGCTCAACCTGCTGGGTAGTTTTAATTAACTCAACTATTGTTTAATATTTACTGTATTGCTTGCTTAAAATGAACTCAAATGTTGGAAATTAACATTTATTAATATGTTTAATAAATGAACATTTATTAAGTTTAATGAATAATGATTAAACAATAAACATTTATTAAATTGCTTATTTATAAATGTTCACCTTTTGATTATTATTGTTGCCTCAAGGAATTATGTGTCTGATTTTTAATTTCCAACCTATTTGGGGTTCATTTTAAGCCAGCCATTTAGTCATTTTTAAACAATAGTTGGGTTAAATAAAACTGCCCGGCACATTGGGCAAACACTGAACCCAACCGCTGGGTTAAAGGGTTAGTTCACCCAAAAATGGAAATTCTGTCATTAATTACTCACCCTCATGTCGTTCCACACCCGTAAGATCTTTGCTCATCTTCAGAACACAAATTAAGATATTTTTGATCAAATCTGATGGCCTCCGTAGTCACTTAATTTACACTTTCAAATGCTCAGAAAGGTACTAAAGACATATTTAAAACAGTTAACCTTAATGTTAACCTAACTGCGACAAGAATACTTTTTGTGCGGCAAAAAAACAAAATAGCGATTTTTTTCAACAATATCTAGTGATGGGCGATTTCAAAACACTGCGTCATGAAGCTATCAAACTGCCTAAGTCACATGAACCATTGAAATTTCGAAACACTTATGACGTAACGAAGCCTCGTTTACTGAAATCATGTGATTTTGGCGCTCCGAACCACTGATTAGAAACAAAAGATTCGTAAAGCTTCACGAAGCAGTGTTTTGAAATCGCCCATCACTAGATATTGTGGAATAAAGTCTTTATTTTGTTTTTGTTTTTTGGCACACAAAACGTATTCTCGTCACTTTATAATATTAAGGTTGAACCACTGTAGTCACATGAACTGTTTTAAATGTGTCTTTAGTAGCTTTCTGGGTATCTGAAAGTGTTAATTATCTTGCTGGCAATGCAGGCCTCACTGAGCCATCGGATTTCATCAAAAATATCTTAATTTGTATTCCGAAGATGAACGAAGGCCTTACGGTTGTGGAACGACATGAGGGTGAGTAATTAATAACAGAATTTTCATTTTTGGGTGAACTAACCCTTTAAAACAACCCAATCACTGGGTTTGTCTATTTTAAAACCAACTTGGGTTGTTTTTAACCCAGCATTTTTCAGAGTGTAGCATAGCAACACATAAAAAACAACATAGCAACACCCTGACAACCGCACACAACATATTTTCAGATGTGGAGTGCAAAACTGATTTTTTTCTGTCATCTATTCATCACTTGTTTCTATTTGTCCACACTGCTCTTTAAAGCAGCTGCTGCATTCATTCATCATGTCTGTTATTGATTAAAAGTAAGTTGACCCCGGCTGAGTACCTTCTTAAGTTATAATTAGACATTATGGCTTTATACTGAAAGCTTGATTCTCCCACTGGCTGCTGAAGGCAAGAATAGTGATGTCACCGTGGCTATTTCCCACAAAGCACCATTCCTGTACATGACATCATTCAGCTCATTGCCATGGAAAGCAGCTACAGCAGAAATGGTCTTATTACTGGGAAATACAAGGGTCCATGGCTTTACCATTGGAAAAAGCGTAACGGCTTTCTTGGATCACATATGCCTTGATAACCAATCACATTACAGCCTTGACATCCATGAATTTCAATGTGCGACAGACAGTCAATCACTGTTTGCGGATACCATGAATGAGAAGTGCCGTAAACTGAATGATACCACATCGTGCAATTGTCCATGACTTCTCTGATAAAACAGCATTTTTTTTTTCGGTGTAAACTCTAAAAAAAAAATCAATTCAAAACAAATGTTTAAAGGTGCCCTAGAATTGAAAATTGAATTTACCTCGGCATAGTTAAAGAGTTCAGTACATGGAAATCACATACAGTGAGCCTCAAACACCATTGTTTCCTTCTTCTTATGTACATTTGATTTGTGCAAAAGACCTCAGAAGAACAGGCGAAGCTCAACATAACACTGACTGTGATGCAACAGTCAGGATCATTAATATGTACGCCCCCAACTTTTGCATATGCCAGCTCATGTTCAAGGCATTACACAAGGGCAGGACGCCTGGATGTGCACAGCTTAATCATCAGACTAGGTAAGCAAGCAAGGACAATAGCGAAAAATGGCAGATGGAGCAATAATAACTGACATGATATCATGATATTTTTAGTGATATTTATAAATTGTCTTTCTAAATGTTTCATTAGCATGTTGCTAATGTACTGTTAAATGTGGTTAAAGTTACCATCGTTTCTTACTGTATTCACTGAGACAAGACTGTCGTTATTTTCATTTTTAAACACTTGCAGTCTGTATAATTCATAAACACAACTTCATTCTTTATAAATCTCTACAACAGTGTGTAATGTTAGCTTTAGCCTGTTAGCCACGGAGCATAGCCTCAAACTCATTCAGAATCAAATGTAAACATCCTAAATAAATACTATACTTACATGATCTGCTATGCTGCATGACGAACACTTTATAAAGATCCATTTTGAGGGTTATATTAGCTGTGTGAACTTTGTTTATGCCATGTATTATAGAGTTGCGAGCTTGGGGGCGGAGAGCGCGAGTATTTAAAGGGGAAGCACGCTGAATCGGCGCATTTATAATTATGCCCCAAAATAGGCAGTTAAAAAACTGAATTTAAAAAAATCTATGGGGTATTTTAAGCTGAAACTTCACAGACACATTCAGGGGACACCTTAGACTTATATTACATCTTGTGAAAAAGCGTTCTATGGCACCTTTAAGAGCAAACATGTTGAATATTAGCCAATGGGCTGTCGATTCATTAAATGATAAGTTGTTTTCTCACAAAAGCTGTTTATTTAGCGTAGTTTAGCCTCTCCTCCATTGACATTGATTAAAAAAAAGGGCCTTTGGTCTCCTTTCCTATGTACCGCAGCATTAGCAGGCGTTACGCTTTTTTTTTTTTTTTTTGCTAACCTTGCAGGCTTGCCTTCAAGTGGCTGTCCTTGTTCTACTACTGGTTGCATAATATAACATAACCTATTTGCCCAGGGTTCGAAATGTTCAAATCAAAATCTTCCCATCAGGTACACTTTATTTCTCTCAAATGTCAATAACACAATTAGTGAAGCACTGCTTTCTCTCCTTAAAGTCTCCTTAAACACTCTCATGTTGTTCCAGCATAAAACATATTTTGGGAGAATATTGGGTCAAAACAACATTGGACCTCATTGACTTCCACTATTTGGCCAACAAACACTGAGGTGCTTATATTTACCTTTGTGTTTCACAGAAGATAGAAAGTCATACAGGCATGAAACAACAATAGCGCATATTAATGAGCGAATGTATTCATTTGAACCTGGTACTTGACACACATGATACTTTATGGTGTTTCCAATGTGATTCATCTGAAAGCACTGTGGTTTCTCTTGACTTCACTGTTTTCTTCACCAAATTTGATTCCTCTTGACTTCACTAAACCCAGATGAGTCACCGGATCCCGGGGATTATTTAGCACAGCCGTCAGATTCAGTGAACCCCAGTGATTCACTCACGTCCTGTGGGTTTCACTCATGCAAACGCACCTGCAGCAGGCGCAGACCAGTCCCTTCAACCCGCATCCGAGCAGGTAAGAATGGAAGCCCTGCTTTATCTGTGACGAGAATAGAAGCCTAAATGGACAGAATACGGGCCCTGCATGTTACATCAGAGGGGAAGCAGATTTTTCCTTTTTTTCTCCAAATTTTTACATCCTCAGAATGTCAGACCTCCACAGAGCAGGATCAGTTGACATGGTCAGTGGATGATGTTTTCTGGCTCATCAAGGACGATGATTTCACAAGCTGGGCTCAAATGCATGCGTTAGAAGCATGTAAGCTTTTAATGTATTAAAAAAAACACATGTTTGTCTCATGTGAATGATTCTGTTTTTCTCATAGGAGACTGATGCTTTGCATTTGAGGAGTGACTGAAACTGGGACCTGCCCTGCTGCCTCATTGAAAGATTAAAATAAACATTTTGTGTGTCATATTGCACATTTGTTTATTCAATCACTTCTATACAGGGTTCCTGAATGAATTATTCATTGCTGTTATACAACATCATAAAAAAGGGTTAATGATGATAGTAATAAGTGGTTTTAAACAAAAAGAAGCATTTATTCAGTGCTTAATTCTCTTCAATTTTTTATTTATTTTTAAAGCACATTTAAATACAGCACATGTTCCAAAGTGCTGTACAGGTTAAGTAAATCAACAAATAAAACAAAGCATCAATCAAGATGCACAATGCTTTTGTGTCTAATTAATCCACTAATGAACCAAAAATACAGATTTACACTCTCTCACTGTAGGAACAATATCTACTGTGCAGTATATTAACATTAATAACCTTGATAATTGAAAACCGTCATAGATGCATTTGTAAACATTTGAGTCACCTAATATTACAGTTTTTCTCAATCGATTTGACATATTTCTCCAAAGAACTGTAGCTGTTCTCAAAACAGTTAAAGGTGCCCTAGAATTAAATATTGAATTTATATTGGCATAGTTAAATAACAAGAGTTCAGTACATGGAAAAGACATACATTGAGTTTCAAACCCCATTGCTTCCTCTTTCTTATATAAACACGGAAAACACGTGGATCTCATCATAACACCGACTGTTACGTAACTGTCGGGATCATTAATATGTATGACCCCAATATTTGCATATATGCCAGCCCATGTTCAAGGCATTAGACAAGGAAAGGCAGTATTAACGTCTGGATCTGTGCACAGACAAGGTAAGCCAGCAAGAACAACAGCGAAAAATGGCAGATGGAGCAATAATAACTGACATGATCCATGATAGCATGATATTTTTAGTGATATTTGTAAATTGTCTTTCTAAATGTTTCATTAGCATGTTGCTAATGTACTGTTAAATGTGGTTAAAGTTACCATCGTTTCTTACTGTATTCACGGAGACAAGAGCCGTCGTTATTTTCATTTTTAAACATGTGCAGTCTGTATAATTCATAAACACAACTTCATTCTTTATAAATCTCTCCAACAGTGTGTAATGTTAGCTTTAGCCACAGAGCATATAGCCTCAAACTCATTCAGAATCAAACGTAAACATCCAAATAAATACTTTACTCACATAATTCGATGTATGCATACAGCATGCATGACGAACATCTTGTAAAGATCCATTTGAGGGTTATATTATCTGTGTGAACTTTGTAAATGCACTGTAATATAGTCGAGAGCTTGTGTGGCAGGGAGCACGCGATTTAAAGGGGCGGCGCTGCTAAAATCAGTGTATAGTTAATGATGCCCCAAAATAGGCAGTTAGAAAAATTAATAAAAAAAATCTATGGGGTATTTTGAGCTGAAACTTCACAGACACATTCAGGAGACACCTTAGACTTATATTACATCTTGTGAAAAAGCATTCTTGGGCACCTTTAACACAGCGATCTAAACACACTCTTAACTTTGCTAAACAGTTCAACTTTACTGCAAAATAAAGCACTGCATTTTTTTCTAGAAATGCATTTATTAAAAGTAAATACTAACATCAAAACTACCGACGTATTGTCTATTGATTTTAGAACACTTTCAGCTAGATGCATAAATACTCTAACGAAAATACACATTTATTGTAATGTTCTTCCAACAGGTTTTGTTATATCGGTCATTGAGAAATAAAGCTTCAAAAAAGGTATTTTTAAAACATCTTTTCAAAACTGATGAAATGCATATTTTTGAGGCACACCAATGTGTTTAAACAAGTTTCACCCAGACAGCAACATAATGTGGCATAGTATGTGGAATACACACAGACCAGATGTGGGCCGGTTCTGGGCCGACACTATATTGCTGTCAGGGTTGTCACATAACATTTATTAATTTTTTGACTTTTTTTTTTTTTTTGCCAGATGGTACAACCAAATATGTGTAAATATTATATCATTGACATGGAAAGTGTATCAACCTACCTAAACTTGAAATTAGCAGTTTTTATCAGTATTTGAGAGAGATCTACTAACCTTCACTCTGCCACAATGATCTATTGATTTCCTCTGGATGTTGCATTAACAGGCTTAATGTTATTACCTTGTTAATTCATATACAACAGCCATATTTGCAGTTGTGCCACCCTGACAATTGAGAATATACAAATTGTCGTGCAAAAGTTTTCAATTATCTCAACTGCTTAAAAAAACTGATATTTAGAAAATCTTTCCACTACACCAATGCCCTCCATCCATCTCTTCTCCTCTTTTACATCCTCTTCTCTCCCTCTCTCTGTTCCACGCTTCCTTTCCTTTTACTTTTGCTCTAAGTATACCGTCCCTTTCATACTTTCCCTGTTACATTATGCAATTGTGATAAATGTGTAAAGATAGAAAAACTGAATTTCATGTGCTGTGTGTATTATTAACCAAGCAGTTCTAACTTTGGGGCCAACTGAAAACATACCAAGTGCATCTGATAATATGACAAATTCCAGAGTAGAATTTGTGTTTAGACAAATGCTACATAAATGTTTGTGAATTGTATAAAGCCAATACAAAAAGCTGTGATTGTTTTTTCCTGACTTATTAAAGTTTTGGTTGGATGTATTAACTATTATGAAAACATTTGTGCATAATGTTTTGAGAAAATGATTCACATGATTTGCAATTTGTGTGAAACGAATGAAAAATAATAAAGTGTTCAGGTCACTGTGTTAACTGTTTTGAGAACAGTGATCTGAGTTTGGAGAAGTGTCAAATTGATTGAGAAAAACTGTATTACTTTGAATTGCATTAGTCACGTTTAGGATTAGTTCACTTCAGAATTGAAATTTCCTGATAATTTACTCACGCCCATGTCACCCAAGATGTTTATGTCTTTCTTTCTTCAGCCAAAAAGAAATTAAGGTTTTTTGAGGAAAACATTCCAGGATTTTTCTACATATAGGGGTGGAATAACCAAATTGCAGTTTCAGTGCAGCTTCAAAGGGCTCTATATGATCCCAGATGAGGAATAAAGGTCTAGTGAAACGATCTGTCATTTTCTAAAAAGGGCAGAAGTACTGCAGTCGGGCGAAAAACTCATCTGATTTTCTCCTCCAACTTCAAAATCGTCCAACATTGTTGTTTTACCTTTTCTGTTGACTTTGTTATTGCATGTTTGTTTTGTAGACACTGGATCGTTACCGGTGCCTACATCACATGTGACCTTTCCAACGTGATTACGTCATGTGTGGCGGCTCGCAGAGCAGTGCAAGACAAACTTTTGTGGTTAAAAAGTTTTGGACCTTCCACCCGTTGAACCCCAGTGAAGTTCACTATATAGAGAAAAATCCTGGAATGTTTTCCTCAAAAACCTTCATTTCTTTTTGAAGAAAGAAAGAAAGACAAACATCTTGGATGACATGGGGGTGAGTAAATTATCAGGAAATTTTAAAGGTCCCGTTTTTCGTGTTTTTTTGAAGCTTTGATTGTGTTTATAGTGTGCAATATAACATGTGTTCATATTTCGCGTGTAAAAAAACACAGTATTTTTCACATAATTTACTTATCTGTATACTGCTGTTTCCACTGTCATAAAAACGGCTGATGACTTCCTTGTTCTATGAAGTCCCTCCTTCAGAAATACGTAACGAGTTCTGATTGTGCCAGCGGTTCCTGTGTTGTGATTCGACAGCAGTTTAGCGCATCTTGCCCGGAAAGGTCACGCCTCTTACCATAACGTGGAGATGCACGCGCTCAGTGTTATTGTAAACATGTCTTTAATTTTACCCTATCAATTTGAGCCGGAATCAGACCCGGTGATTGGATTGCGGGATGAAAATAACAGCATTTCGACCAGGTTTCGACGACATGGCGACAAACACACTCTACAAACGCAACTCTTGTGTATTCCTGTGGGCGGAGGTTAGTCAAAAAACTTTTAGTGACGTCATTAAAGAAGGAAGTCCAAACTAGGCGACTTCTGTTAAATAAAATATCTCGCTTGGCATTGAACTTTGAGCTTTAAAATTTTACAGATTTTATTTATACTCTAACAACAACATCACACACTAACTAAAGTTTAAAACATGGGATCACGAAGAACGGGACCTTTAAAGGTACACTTTGTAAATTTATCTGTACTCCATATCCGAAAAGCCAAAGCCAATCTAGATTCTCGTTTTATTACAAGCTCTGTCATGTTGTTTTTGCAAGCAGAAACTCCCCTGTTCATCATTTTTTAAGAGGTAATTCCCCGGAGGTTCCAGATTTAGCTGCTCCATGTCAACCTTTCTAACTCGTTGTGACAACTAACCTATACCACTCCTACACCATACCTGAGCAGCTTTTCTCTATTTACAGATATGACGTCACGCACAGGCAAATAATGCATATCCCACGAAAACCATCCCGACCGTTCTAAAATCTAAAAACTTACACTGATGAGCCAAAACATTATGATCAGTCAGTAGGCAAGCAAATATCTTTGATCATCTCCTAACAAGGCCACATATTAAGGTCTGGGTAGATTTTAGATGGTCAATAAAGATCTGAGCGACTAGGCCAAACTGTTATAATTATCTTTAACGAGTTTGTTTGTCCATATAATCTTTAGGGTATTAGGTTAGATAATTTGGCTTGCTGTCCACTGAGGAGGGGCTCGATGAAGCAGCTTCAACTCGAGCTCTGATATACCCCCCCCAGTGAATAAATATAGGATATGATTACATAGGGCAAGGTACCTGAGATGAAGGTGGAGTTTGGGGAGGTGGAGGGAGACTGAAGAGAGGTAAGCAGCTGCTTATATACTCTGGCTGTTGATTGGAAGATTAGATGGGCTCGCTACTCCCTAAATTACGTTTAGGAACTTCACATATTATTAAGTATCTGTTATTAGAGTATCTCTGAAACAGTAAAACGTATGTGTTGCTCTCAGTCAGCAGTGGTGAGAATTTACTAACAGTGGTCTGAGGAGGGACAAACCACAAATCGGCGTCAGGGTTTTGGGTGCCCAAGGCTCATCGATGCACAAGGGCAACAAAGGCTATCCTGTCTGGTCAGACCAACAGAAGGTCTACTGTGGCACAAGTCACACAAAATTATAATAATGGTTATGGGAGGAATGTGTCACAACACACAGTGCATCGCAGTCTGCTGGGGCTGTGTAGCAGCAGACCAATCAGAGTGCCTATGATGCTCCACATACACCGTCGAAAGCACCTAAAATGGACACGAGGGTATTATCACATTTGACATGACAAGAGACTAATTGAACGGCGATTTATTAACCAACAGCAGCATGTAAACACGCGCCACCCGGAATCTTTAACCGTTGCGCACGCGTCACATCCTTTGCGATGTCTCGTGCATGACACGGCATTTGAATTTGGAAAAGAAACACAAAACTGACAGGAGCCGCTCCGGTGGAGAACAGTGATTGGATTTAAAATCTTCAGATGACGCACAGCTCATATCTCTGTCGCTGTAAGTTACCAAAAGTAAAACCACACACAAAACACCTTAGCAGAGCAGCTCTCTCGCACTGTATGACGTGACAGACAACTAGTCGTCCAGTGCGGTTTCGTTCACACAGCACGGAGTTGTGAGTCCTTAAAATTTACGGGTGTGAGTTCGGTTATCCCGTAAAATAACCGTACTGTGTGTGAACGTAACCATATTAAGGACTCAAATACAGGACTGACAACCGTATTCTGCTGCTGTGTGAACGTGGCCTAAGTGATCTAAAATGTCACTAGAGTTAGTAGCAGTAGCATTTAGTAGCAGAAAAATGTTACAGTATCAGACATCTTGTCTTGATCAGACATCAAAGGCACAATTCACCCAAAATTGAAAGTGGACACACTGTAAAACCGAACAGTGAAATTAATTAAATTAAATGAGTTTGTTTCACTCAAATAATAATGAAAGTTCATTGTACTTAATAGGAAAAAGTTGCATGAACTCAAAATTTCATTGTAGTAAGCTGAACTTAATATGATTGAGTTGAGCTGCAGCAGATTTCTAATTCCCAGCATGCTTTGCGTCAGACCATATAAATAACTGTTGAAATTAAGTGTTATTTTGTGTGTTTTTGCACAAGATTAACATATGGAGATAAAAGTTAATGTTTAATGTTGTGTTATGTTGGGATTCAGGGGGGTCCTGTTATGTTAGTTTTGTAGGGTTACCACTGTGATGAAGAGTAGAGCCTGTGGTTAGGTTGAGGATGAGCTGCAAAACATTTAAGACCACATATGTTGTTTGATTACATATATGCAAGTATGTAATGACTCTCTGATAATGTCTCTCTGATAGTTATAATAGCATGTGTTATTTGCTATGGAACATTTAACCAAGATCTGAATGTGATGTTTATGTAAATTAACTGTATGTAATTATAATTATGATGAGTTGGGAAAGGAATGCTGGTGACGGGATTGTTAGTGAGAGACACCTGTGCACCACACTGGCCTTGATCTGCTTCCATGGCTCTCAGCCCCGCCCCACTTGTCACAAAAATTTTAAGTTCTACCAACTTTAAAAAAATGAGTTAGTTTACTTAAATGTTTTGAGTATTCTGAACTTATTGGGTTTTACAGTGCAGACGTGGTCACCACATTCACCTTCACTGTATGGAAAAGAGCAGCTTGGACATTCTGCTAGAAAACTTATGTTGCGTTTCTCACATGGACGAATGTCATACAGGTTTGGAATTACATGAAGGTGAGTAAATGATGACAGAATAAGTTGGATATATACACTGCCCTCCAAAAGTTTGGAAACACCCCTAGCAAAGTGCGGTTTTGGACGATATCAGCATAAATCCTTATCATTTTTTTGGTGCAAATACATTAAAGTAACTTGAAATTATCATTGAAGACCAGCAATAATAATTTTCATTTTGATTACATAATAATGGCAATATATACATGTCAAAGCCAGACATGCCCCTTTGCCAGCTGTGATGCCTGGTTACTGGTTTAAACTTGGCCCAGGTTTGTCAAAGAGTTTTGGGTCAGCACACCTTAATAGCTTCAACAATTGATTGCCAATTAAGTTTAGAATACAATGAACCAATTAGAACCCCAGTTTAGGTCAGATAGCTGCTTATAGTGGATATTTTGATGAATAGAAAATATAAGTTTTTTTCTATGTATAAACTGTTTATATAATAAAATATGTTTTCGTAGTTTGTGATGTCCCTTATTAGTGCAAAATTATCACAAATTAAAAAGGATTCATGCCAATATTGTCCAAAACCCCACTTTTCTAGTGTGTTTTGGAAGGCAGTGTACATCCTACTTTACCTGCATACATACAGTATACACATGTATAGTAATAAATAGTACTATAAAGCAAGCAACAAATGCTTGATTGTTTATATCATCATAAAATGTAACTATATTATCACCCAGCTCTAATCTTCTAAATGCAACTATAATGAAGATATAAAACAGGGCTGTCCAATCGTGATCATGGAGGGCCACTATCCTGCAGAGTTGAGCTCCAACACCAATTAAACAAACCTGAACCAGCTAATCAAGTTCTTACTAGGCATACAACCAACTTGGTGAACATTATCACATCAAGTACAACATGTTCCTGGATCAACATCTTTGTTGATCCTGGAACAACATTCTAATCAACCAATCATATTTACAATGTAGTTTACAGTTTATGTCAAGTAGGCTCACAACCAGGGTTAGGTGCTTCAACGTCAGTGTTATTCACCTATAATTTCCCTCTGATTTTAGAGATAACTTATGGATGTGGTTAGGTTTAAGGGTAGGGGTAGGGATAGGGTTAGGACTATAGAATTTTGTTCCAGGATCAACAAAAAATATGTTGATCTAGGAACGTCTAACTTAGAAACTTGTGTGTTGAGGCAAGTTGGAGCTAAACTCTGCAGGACACTGGCTACCCAGAACAAAGTTTGTTCACCCCTGATATAAACAATATAAAACTTTAACATCATGAGCTTGGTACGTTTTTCTGTAAAGCTGCTTTGAAACAATGTGTAGTGAAAAGCGCTGCACTTCCAAAAAAAGGTAGCACTTCCAAAGAAATGTACTTGAAATGTTGAGGCCAATTAAAATTTCAATTGCTTAATTGGCCAAGACTTAAAAAGGTAACAGCCCATGTTTGCAAGTGATTATCTGACCTGATGTTTTTTCAAACCACACATGACATTTTAGGTTTACAGTTATGTTCTTTATTACAAAAAAAAAAAAAAAAAAACACTCTTTCTTATAGATTTATGTTTCAAACACCCTGTACTGTATATGTTTGATACTCCAGCTGTAAAACACAAAAAAAGCATTTACACATGCTGAGATTCTCTGATTGGACCTTAGGCACCTGCCAGCTGTTTCCTTTGACTTTTTTTTCACTGAATTTTCTACAGATTGAAACAATGCTATTGGATAAGTCGCATTTCTGTAAGTGCACGCCTATGTAAAAACAGGCTACTATATCTCTTCTGGATTTTAACTAGGTCAGATGAGCATATTTAAAGAATATGGAAGTAAATAATAAGGTTGGCTTCAAAATAACTATTATTATTCCTCCAGACACTGCACTGGGGTCTCAGGGAGCCCAAACAAAAAGAATATACAGATCATGGAGGCTTTTACAATAGCTAATAAAGACACTAGACCAATAGATGCGAATGCATACAACGGTTAATAGAGTGTTTACTGACACGAGCCCCCTAAAAGCAGGGTTGCAAGCATACAATTTGCGCAAACGCACGCGAGGAGCAGCAGTAGAGTGGTGGTGATGCTCGCTGCATGCCGCATGTCTTGCGTCGCATAACGCACACACACAGACGGAAGCGGGCTCGTGTCAGCTGGAATCACCTTTACACATTATTTGGCGTCCAGTAAACGCGACGAATCTGAGGAATTTGGGTTCGACACACGCAAAACCTGACGGGTTGCGAGCACCAGCACATTTCCATTAGCCTCTAACGCGTTACTTGAAGGTAAGAGGCGATACATGCGTGTATATGCAGCTGTGAGATATTTATGTGCGTCGCAGTCGTGTTTGTTTTATTTGCTGCTTTTGCCATTTAATGCTTCGAAACGATCTAACAGGCGCCAGGGGTGAATGAGTGAATGAATGAATGAATGACTGCATGTGTGACTGAATGAAAAGGTTTTCTCGCATGCATTACGTGGCCTGATTAGAACACTCTGCGCAGGTTAAGGGTGTATTATTAGGCTTTAATTAAAACTGTGGATTTGATGCATTTGGAGCCCTGACTGCCACTATCACAATTGCAACGAAAGCTTAGTGGTTACTTGTTACTCCCCGTTTGCTCAGACACAAACCTTTGGTGTTGTGTAATGAATTTTAGAGAAGCACTGATGTTTCTCAGCCTCACTTGAGAGATTTTTGATGCGATTTGAGCGCAGTGCAAAAGGGACTGCGTCTTTTCTGTGCGGGCTCTGTTCAAATTCACACTGGTGTTACATTAAAACGAATTGAAATGGTTCCAAATGGGATGCTATGTGTTAGTGGTCGGTCATATCTGTATATACGAATCATGTTCTACTCATATTCTGTCACATCAAAAGGCTCGGGCGGACGGGATGTATATAAATGGCTTCTAAACCAAACGCACAGATGGTGACACTGTGCTCTTCAACAGATCTTCATCATTAAGACCTTTAAGTCCTCCGTTTAACATCGTGGATCATTATTCTGCATTGCTTCCCAGTGGTTTCCCTTCTCAAGGTCATTCGTTCAGCCATTGGTGCTTGAAAAAACCCAGTACTATTACATAAGAATGACGATTGGGTCGTGGGTAATAATTCCTGACTCTCTTTAATTAAAACTGCATTCTTAGAAAATGTGTTCGAGGCTGCGCAGTTTTTCCTGCTCAGTCGCTCGGCACATTTGATGCAGGAGAGGCTGCAAACACAGACAGACGATCCACATGGAAATAAAAAAGCTCCTCTCCAACCCCTCCCCGTTTGTAGCCTATTTTACCTGATGCCCATTTACACATAAACTCTTGTGACTTTGATCTATTTAGAGAAACACAACACAGACAGGCTGATTCTGATCACACCTGACATCATCGTGTTCATATTTTTATAACTTGTACATTGCGTACCATTATTTTGTGGAGCTAGTTGCAAGTTGCATTCATAATTTAAATCATTAACATTTACTATGGATGACATCATGTTGTTCCTTTCCTTTATGTAGGGCTATATTGAGGAATGGTCGACCAATATCTGTAACAATTTATAATGGTAATAACCATTTCTAGAGCAGGCCAATTTAATGCAGATGTGATCATAACACAGTTTAATGCACAAACATATTGGACATTGAATGAGCACTTCTTGCATACTATATGTAGGCTACTATAATAAAGTGAATAAATAAATAAACAGAAAATGTTTTTGGAATGCGTTTATTGTCATTTGGCCCAATTATAGGCTGTTGCAATCATTTCAATTTCATATTTCAAAGTAACCAATTTTCGACCTGCAGCTGGTTGCAAGAAAACCAGTATATATATATATATATATATATATATATATATATATATATATATATATATATATATATATATACATATATATATATATAGGCTATATACATAGTCAAACCAAAAATTATCCAGACATTTTTTGATATATTTTTACTAGTGGGAGCTGGACACTATAGTTCATTTATGTAAGTGAGGATAGCAAAATAAAGTAAACTGTGACATATTATACCCGAAAACTCTTCATACAGTAGACTACCAGTAAAACTGATAAAAATTTGGAACCAAGAATTATTCAGACACTTTGACCTGATCATGTTTTGCTTAAGTGTTATCTAACATAATTAAGATTATTTTTTTCAGACACAGTTTAACTCTTGAGATCTAAGATCTTGTCATATTTTATTACCGTTTTTTTAAAACTATAAAGAATAAACTGTTATAATGAATGAAATGTTCAAGGTGTCTGAATAAATTGTGTTTTTGGACTATATATATATATATACACACGCACACTTTTTTTTTTTTTTTTTTTTTTTTAAATAAAGGTGTTTGTTGTAATTGGGTCCTGGCCTTGGCTAATAAAAATTTTCAAAATCTAGACATTGTCGAGATTCAAGTGGTCATTTCCAAAACCTTTGGACAGCCTTGTCAATGCACACAATTTCTAATAATATAAATGATTTTTTAAATAAATATTGCATAAAATAAGTGCTAACTTCATCAAATTTGTGAACACTGAAAAAAAAAACAATTACAAAGAAACAATTTATATTTCATGTTTAATCAAATTAAATGTAATTTAATTTGTAAGATTCTCCTTTTTTTTTTTTACAACTTCCAAAAAATCATTTTCTACAGTGTACATATTTTCTATCATTACATTTAGAATGTATATATAAATTTAGAAAGTATTCTTGATATATGAATATGATTTTTTGGTGTTAGTGAGGCCAGCAGGGGGTGCTCACCCTGTGGTCTGTGTGGGTTCTAACACCCCAGTATAGTGATGGGGACACTATACTGTCAAAAAGCACTGTGGTTCGGATGAGACGTTAAACTGAGGTCCTGGCTCTCTGTGGTCGTTAAAAAATCCCAGGATGTCCTTAGAAAAGAGTAGGGGTGTAACCCCGACACCCTGGCCAAAATTGCCCATTGGCCTCTGTCCATCATGGCCTCCTAATCATCCCCATAACACTGATTGGCTTCATCACTCTGTCTCCTCTCCACCAATAAGCTGGTGTGTGGTGGGCGTTCTGGCGCAATATGGCTGCCGTCGGATCATCCAGGTGGATGCTGCACATTGGTGGTGGTTGAGGAGATTCCCCCTTCCATATGTAAAGTGCTTACCCAGAAAAGAGCTATATAAATGTAATGAATTAAAGGGTTAGTTCACCCAAAAATGAAAATTCTGTCATTTATTACTCACCCTCATGCCGTTCCACACCTGTAAATCCTTTGTTAATCTTCGGAACGCAAATTAAGATATTTTTGTTGAAATCTGATGGCTCTGTGTGGCCTGCATAGGGAGCAATGACATTTCCTCTCTCAAGATCCATAAAGGTACTAAAAACATATTTAAATCAGTTCATGTGAGTACAGTGGTTCAATATTAATATTATAAAGTGACGAGAATATTTTTGGAGCACCAAAAAAAACAAAATAATGACTTATTTAGTGATGGCCGATTTCAAAACACTGCTTTAGGAAGCTTCAGAGCATAAATGAATCAGTGTATCGAATCATGATCACGTGTCAAACTGCCAACGGCTGAAATCACGTGACTTTGGCGCTCCGAACAGCAGATTCGATACACTGATTCATTTATGATCCGATGCTTCCTGAAGCAGTGTTTTGAAATCTAAATATAATATTAATATTGAACCACTGTACTCACATGAACCGACTTAAATATGTTTTTAGTACCTTTATGGATCTTGAGAGAGGAAATGTCATTGCTCCCTATGAAAACCTCACGGAGCCATCGGATTTCAACTAAAATATCTTAATTTGTGTTCCGAAGATTAACGAAGGTCTTACAGGTGTGGAATGGCATGAGGGGGAGTAATAATGATTTCATTTTTGGGTGAACTAACCCTTTAATATCAGCCTCTATAGACAGCAATAGATTTACCAATACAGGTTTTTGATGGTCAAATGCTGATGCCGATTATCGGCTCTGACCTTCACCATGTGCAACTGACCGCCAAACAAAAAGGATTCTTTTGTTACAGTTTATGTTGTTGCTTCATTTTAGGATCAGTGACTATAGATAGATTCACTATTGAGGAGCAGAGCAGCTGTCAGATGCTGTAATTGTATTACAATCTATGCCTGTATCTCTTATTAAAACACCAATATAGTACTTTGGAAAACTTTCTATCACCATATTATTTATTTCTCATGCAGTAATCATGGGAAAACAGAACAGCAAACTGACCCCTGAGGTGATGGAGGACCTTGTGAAGAACACAGAGTTTAATGAACATGAGCTCAAGCAATGGTACAAGGGCTTCCTGAAAGACTGTCCCAGTGGTCGACTAAACCTGGAGGAGTTTCAGCAGCTCTATGTTAAGGTGAGAGACTATTCGGCTTTTAGTCTAGCATTTTCCAATTCAATCATCATGATTAGTTCTCATAAGGGGTGGTTGATTATGAGTTCACTTTTTTTTTTTACTTTAGTTAGTGTGTAATGTTGCTGTTTGAGCATAAACAACATCTGCAAAGTTACAACGCTCAAAGTTCAATGCAAAGGGAGATATTTTCTTTTACAGAAATCACTTTTTAAGGACTATAACAAATGGCTGGTAGGGACTACAACAAGCTTTTTACTGGGTTGGTGACATCACTAACCCTAACATTTACATAAACCCCGCCCCCGAGAACACTCAACATAGGGGGCGGGGCCATGTTGGGCTGCTTTAGAGAAGAGGAAGAGTTGTTGTAGTAGAGTGTTGTTATCATGCCGTCATTTTACGCTTCACAAACGAGGGTCAATTCAACGCTGGATTTGCACAAAAGATTAACATGACGGCACATGCTAGTGGATGAGTTGAATCAACTCCACAGCAACTACATAAATTTATGCACTAACCATTCAGAAATGTCCAGTTTCATTCTAAAAAGTTGTAACTTCTTCCTGAGTCTCTCCATCAGTGTCGACTCCGGTTTGAACAATGTAAAGCTGAACACCGTTACTGACAATCCTCATTTTGGCTGCATGAGTCGTGAGATTCTCCAGCTTTGTTGTTGTTGAAAAACCAAAGCACGAGCTGTTAAAGCTCCTCCCTCTTCTGGAAAGCGGCCGCATTTAAAGGGACACACTAAAATGGCGTGCTTTTACTCACACCCAAATAGGGCAAATTTGACAAGCTATAATAAATTATCTGTAGGGTATTTTGAGATGAAACTTCACAGACTCATTCTGGAGACACCAGAGACTTATATCAAATCTTGTAAAAGGGGCATTATAGGTCACCTTTAAAAGGATAATTTACTCAAAAATTAAAATTCTGTCATTATTTACTCACACTCATGTTGTTTTAAATTAATTTCTGTTCAACAACACAAAACAATGGCAATGGTAAATATAAAATAAAATAATTTATATATAGTATATATATATATAGTTGGATTAAAAAAAAAAAGGTCAGGAAAAAAGGAGAAAGCTAACAAAAAAGTTTAACTTAAAACAGAGTTACACATTTTACTGGAGCGAAGCACAAACTACCATCAAAGCTGCAGTCTGTGAAATTTTATTCATAGAACGACTGTGACATTGTGAGATGAGAGGACCCACACTGTTCGATGTACTTCTACCCGTTGCGCGGTGGCCACTTATTTTTTAATGAATTGCTGTGGAATGGACCTGAAGCAAAGAACAGAACCTGCTGAGGCTGCTTTAGAAAATTCAGGCATGAAAATCAATAATCATTCACAAATCCCTCTTAAAAGAACAGCTCACTCAAAAATGAAAACGCTGTCATTATTTATGCACGTTCATGTCAATCCAAAGCTGTATGTAGACAGACGTTAAGGAGAACGTTTCATACAATGACAAGTCATAGTGACCACGTCTACCAAGCTCCAAAAAGACAGAAAAGCACCTTAAAAGTAGTTCAATGATGTGATATACAGTATTCCAAGCCATCTAAAGCCACATGAGAGCTTTGTAACTGGAATGTAAGTCAGTATTCACTAATAGCTATCAAATTTGACTCTTACACAAACAAAGCTATTATATGACTTCAGAAGACTTGAAATATAGTGCTAAATTTTGTGCTTTTTGGAGCTTGACAGCAGAGTTTACTATGAAATAATGAGATATACTGTCAAAAATAATTGCATGAAGAATTCTGTTATTATGTTCAGCAAAAAGCATTAATTTTTGGGTGAACTTTTTTTTTTAAACAAATCACAGCAATTTTTAAGATACCCCAGTCTGTCCAGATTCACTAGGTTTGGCTTTAAACTTCAAAATCTAATGAAAGATTGACCATAATTACTAGTTAAAGCGAACCATTGCCAAACCAATCAACGGACTGAAATCTTATTTTTTTTCCCCATGCAGTTCTTTCCTTATGGTGATGCATCAAAGTTTGCGCAGCATGCATTCAGGACCTTTGATAAGAATAGTGACGGCACTATCGACTTCAGAGAGTTCATCTGCGCCCTGTCCATCACGTCACGGGGAAGCTTTGAGCAGAAGCTTAACTGGGCCTTCAACATGTATGACCTGGATGGAGACGGCAAGATCACTCGAGTGGAGATGCTGGAGATTATAGAGGTACCAGAAATTGGTTTATTTGCATGAAATGAACACCACTGAATGAAATAAGCACTTTCCACAACTTTTTTTTTTTTTTTAAATAAATGTCAATTAAACACCACAAAATATTATATGATCTGATTTGTTTTCTATTTATTTTATAGGAGGTTTTTAAGTTTTGCATCCAAAATTTAGGACATGGCTGAATAGAGGCCCTGTATTTTTAATATTTGAGCTATAAATATGAAATAATAAACAAATAAATACAATTAATAAAAACATGTCAGAATGAGTAACAAGGTTGCTGATTCATCCTTAATTAGTGCCTTTATTTCCAATAAATTGAAGAAAACTTTGTATGATCACATCTTATAGATCTCATAACAAAATAAAATTCCTGTAATGTTTTAAAAGTGAAGCTGATTCATTTTCTAATAAATTTATGAGGTTTGCAACCTTTGTCCGAACAGAGACCCTGTGATTTTGATAGTTGAGCTATAAATATGATAAACACAAATAAAACATGTCAGAATGAATAACAAGTTTGCAGATTTATCCTTAATTAGTGCTTCCAATAAATTAAAGAAAACAATTTGTTTTATCATATTTGACAGTTCTCGCAACAAACAAGCAAACAAAAAATGCCAGTGAAGCTGATTAATTTTCCATTAATTTTATATTTATTTTTAGGACAAGTTCAAACAGAGATTTTGATATCTGAGCAATAAAAATGAAATAATAAACAAATAAATAATTTCAGAATTAACAACAAGGTTGCAGATTCACTCCTTATTTGTTTGTTTTCCCCCCATAAATTTAAGAATATAATATCATATATCATATCATAGATCAACATCAAACAGAATTCCAATCCAGTGGTATTTTTTTCCCTGAGACACTATAATATTTTTATCAATATTTTTTTTTAATTTTTATATTTTCTGTTTTAATTTTAATTTTAGTTAAAGTTTTAGTAATTTTGTTGTTTTTGTCATTTTTGTTTTAGTTTTTTAAAAATATATTTTTTTAAGTTTTAGTTAACCTTATAATAACCTTGTTGGAATCTGAATGTTTGAGTGACCCAGTTGGACTGGACTTTGGTGCATTCAAGTCATGTCAGAATGATCGTATTTATGAGTTGAACGCACATGAATGCCACCACAAAGTCGTAAATACCAGTGGAAAAGCCCGATCTTCATGCTGCCTTCACTGCTTCTTTATTAGTTTTTCCACATCACCTTAAAGTAGTGAATATTTACATATATGAATAATCATTTGAAGCATGCTGTATGTTTTATACACAGCGAAAATAGCCTGTATTTGACAGAGATTCCAGAATCGTCAGCAAGCTGGCTATCTAGATAGTGCGATGAATGTTTATATGTTTGTCAATTAATAGGATGCTAAATATCATTTTGGCTTAAAATTTCTCCAAAAAATCTGGTGTTCGCCATGATTCCTGGTCTTTCTGACAAAAAATAACTTGAATGCAATAAGCTCGTAATATCAACTTCAGAAATGGGAAGTAGAAAATTTCCGATAGCCTGTGAAGGCAGCATTATGAGTTGGGGGTGTGTGAGAAACATTGGGGAATACCACATTACAGGCATTTAGCAGTAACATTGTCGCAACAAAATAAGCTAATTGCCTGCACAAAATATGATAGCATTGTAATATAACAATATAATATATAACAATAAAGTTCACAGTGGCTTCCTAAATTAATTAAAAATATAAAAAAGCAAAACACACCTGATGCACATTCTTTGTTATTTATTTTCTAGAAGTAGAGTTAAAAAATGTCTTAGGTTACAAGTGTAACCATGGTTTCCTGAGAAGGGGAATGAGACACTGCATCTTGGATTGACGCTATAATAGGGAATGGCATCAGTGTGACCGGTGTCTGAAGCATGTGTGACAAACACAGAAATTTTATTGGCCGAAAACAGTCTATTACATCACTAGCAGAGTGCCTATGAGTATAAGAGGGCACCTGTAATACATGTCATCAACTCTTTTGTCTGAAGGAGATGCAAGGCAGGCCCAAGGCATGGCAATGAGACGCAGTGTCTCATTCCCCTTCTCAGGAAACCATGGTTACAGTCGTAACATGATACGTTCCCTTACGAAGTGGAACTTCAACACTGCATCTTTAATTGATGCTATGGGGAACAAATTACCACTACACCATGCTTAGCGAATACCTGCCTTATTAAGCTATAAATATGCACAAGCATAATAGATATAGCATAAGTTGACTCTGACTCTAAGTTGACCAGAGCGTCAGTCAAGGGTCATTCATATAGACCGTCTAGTGGTACCATTCCGTAAGCCACTATCTTACAATAATAGAAGATACCCAAGCTTCTATGCTCTTATAACAAGGGAAGTCCAGCCTTAACAACCTTCCTCCCTCCCCTGAGGGTCAAGCATCAGCCTTATGAGGCCCCAAGAGCAGAGCTCAAAGGAATAAATGACTCAGCTATACTAGCTTCTTTTGCGTTGACACAGCCCTTAGAGAGTATCCATCAAAGGGAGAATATTTTCAACTACAACTTTGGATATTAAACCTAATTCCAGGGGGAATGCAACCCAAATGTTCAAAAACAACTCAAATACAAGAGTGGCAAAATATAATTGTCAAAGATTCTTGTCAAGTCAAGTCAAGTCAAGTCACCTTTATTTATATAGCGCTTTTTACAATGCAGATTGTGTCAAAGCAGCTTTACAGTGATAACTGGTACATAATTTTGGCTGCACAGCAGCTCTTAAAGAAAATGGTGTCAATGCAGGCAGATCAAAACACTGTTGAATATCAAATGTCAAGTGTCCCCAACTAAGCAAGCCGAAGGCAGTGGCAAGAAAATAAACTCAACCCCTAGAGAAACCACAGGGAAGCTATACTTGGGTAAATACCCTGGAACAATAAGGGGAGAGGGCTCACGCAGGGCTACAGCTTCCCTGTGGTTTCTCTAGGGGTTGAGTTTGATGACGAGAATCTATGGCAACTATATTTTGCCACTCTCATATTTGCATCATTTTGGGTGAAAATTTGGGTTGCATTCATTAGAGTGCAAAATAACCAGAAGTAACTGAGCAAACTACCAGGCAAACTACCTCTACTTGTCAGGTTCTTTGAACATTGATCATGCTAGAGAGACTTGATGCAGAACCCAAATAAAGGGGAACAAAAAAAACCCTACTTTAAGACCCAACAACAGTTGGGGAGGGAGGTAAACCAAACATGGAATACATAAGTTCAACTTACTCAACCCTAAGGGTTTAGTAATTAGCCCTTCAGGCTACAACCTTGATGTTGCCGCTCCTCCTAGGGGTAGCCTACATCAATACTCTTACTTTTGAAAGAAGGCAAACAAGAGAAGAACGTGATTTTGCAGTTGTCCAGTAACTCATCTCCTGGGCTCTAAAAAGCCCAAGAAACTGCTTAGGTCCTACTTCAAGACCCAAATGTAACTGGGGGAGGGCAGCTCAACCTTGTCTTGAGTAAAAGGCACTCTACCTAAGCCCTGCCATAGCTAGGGCTTCATCTTCATGCTCTGTCTTAGGTCTATGAAGGCTGACCCCAACTTTCGCATAAGCTGGAGGGGTACACAACCTTCCAACAGCACTGCTGAGTGAAATTCATGGTGTGGGACCCCAAGAGGCCTGTCTTGCCTCTGCATATGCTTCGCCTTGAGCGGTGTTAAGCATAGGAGGCAGACCCATATGATAATTTCGATTTCTACTCTGCCTACCTTTGACCCCATGAATGACCCCACTAGATTCTTATCACTCTCAAGAATCAGCAGGCATCCTCTTATACTCATGGGCACTCTGTTTATAACGTCATGGACTGTCGTTTGACAATAAAATTTGTTTGTTGTTCACACATGCTTCAGACACCAGCCACGGTTATGACATTCCCCATAGTGTCAATCCAAGACGCAGTGTTGAAGTACCACTTCGAAAGGGAACCTTGCTGTATTTTTGTGTAGTTAATTAAGAGAAGGTACACCGGCATCTTGCTCTGACAAAAGTGACTTGAACGCACCTGACGTCATAAACACAGCTTCTTAACTCGTAAATACGAGCTTCCCAGGAGGACTTGAATGCATTAGTAGGCCTAGGCCTAATATGTTTGGAGAGGCCAGTGTATAGAAATCACACACTTTATTTCAAGTAAAATGCCAATGGCAAAACAGACCAAAAAATAAGAATGATGCTTCGATGTGTAAATCAGAATCTTAAAGCCTCCTCATGTTATTAAACCCAAGTCTTTTCTCCCCTCTGTGTGAAGGCTATTTATAAAATGGTGGGAACCGTGATAATGATGAAGATGAACGAGGACGGTCTGACACCAGAGCAAAGAGTGGATCGGATCTTTAGCAAGATGGATAAAAACAACGACGACCAGATCACACTAGACGAGTTCAAAGAAGCTGCCAAGAGCGACCCATCCATCGTACTGCTCTTGCAGTGCGACATGCAGAAGTGAGGCTGCGCATGCTAGCATGCTCCGGACTGAACGAGTTATCTGTTTCCACTCTCATTTCCACAAGAGTAACATGTTTGGACTACTTTTAAATGAACTTTCTTCTTGTGATTGAACAACTAGTATGCATGAGAATGTTAAATGCTAAAGAGTTTAGAGTATATCCGTTTAATTTCCAACATGCAACAATGTGAGACGTGTAAATCAAACGAGTCCAGTTGTTTTCACGCATTCATTGTCAGTGAAGTGCTCCGCCGTATTTCATTTCTAGCTGCAATACTTCCTATCACACGCACTACGTTTACTGCTGTACTTCATGCAGTAGTTTGGGTACCGAAATCGAAACGTGTCACACTAAATGTTACGATGAAATCAGTCTGTTGAACTTCAATACTCAAAATTAAGGAGGGCCGAGAGGTTTATGCAGCCCTCCTTCCAAATGTGCTTGTACTTGAGAATATAAATGTAAAGTTATTTGCATGCATGTCCTAAGTGTAAAACCTACTCTCTTCATTTTGGCAACCTTGACAAATAATACAAGGGAGGCCTTATATAAATGATAGTATCAATAACAATACTAATGTGTGAGATTTACATTTGTTACTCATCTATCCATTAGATGTCCTCCCTTGGGTGCATGTTTCCTCTTAAAAGACTTACCATGTGTGTTGTAAAAGCTTTCAGTAAGACACACGTTCCAGCCCCGCCTCCATCTTTTTGAAATTTTGCATTATTTGCATCTGCCATTGGCTTCTGCTGGTTTCACCATATTTTGCACTGACACGAGGACCTAATAACCTGTATAACCAGTCTAAAATGAATGCTTCTTTTTTTAAAAAAAGAACCACTAACATCGTTCATAACACTGTGTTATGCTCTTTTTTCTTTTTTTTTTACTTTGCGCGGTATCATTGTCACATGCATGAATGGTTGCCTGTGAATTTGTTTTCAGTAATAATACAGAATGGGCAATATAAAAGTTTAAGTGAATTTTCCCTGGAGGGCATTTAGTAATGGTAAGTTATCCACTTCCCCTGGTATTACAACAAAACCTTATCCAGAATGGGTTTGGTACACGTTTACTCTTAGTGTGCTGCATTTTTAATGAACCGTTTTTTGTAAAATAATATTTCTACTCCAGTTCTCAACATTTCAAATACCCACGATTTTTAGCTGCACTCCTTCCAGTACCCTATCTAATTTATTCTCGACATTTTGTATCCTCAATATTTTATGTTCTCCCAATAAGTAGATAAATATATGGCATCCCAAATTTGAGCAAAAAACAAACAAACAACAACAAAAATAAACCCCTTTCACCTCCTGTGACACTCAGGACGACATCAGACCCTTTGGCGGAGAATAGACAGATCTTTGTAAAATGCAATTGCCCAATAAATAGTGTATATCTTTGCCCTGTAAATATTTGTACCTAATACGGTAAAGCCAAATTTAAGCACTCATTTAATTGTGTAATATGAGGTTTGTGTTTTATTTGTGGCATGTCTTCAACTCGGTATGTAACAGTTGCACTGACAACATTGTGATTAAAATCAATAAACTATCTATGGGTTGTTTTCAGAAGGCAGGTGCTTAGTTGTGTGTGACCACAAATGAAATGATTAACAATTACTAGATACAGCACTGTGGTTCATTACAGAGGATGCTGGTTTAAACTGACAAATACTTGCTCTAAACATACTCAAACCGTCACTAGCAGGTGCTAACGGTTAAACAACAGACAACCTTTTTTCTTTTCCAAAAGGACCAGATGAACAGGAAATGGTGTGAAGGAAGCAGGACAAATGAACTGTGTTCACAATCACACATATTAAGGGTAAACGCTTTGCAATTTTAAAATGTTCTTTGCAAAGGAACTAGAACCATAAAATGTTCTTAAAAAATAAATAAAAACATAAACTGTACAGAAATATTAACTTTACACAGTTTAAGTACAGTCTCTTCAGGCAATGTCCATACCTATCACACATCTCACTCTTCCTCTGCTACCTTCTCTGGATCCTGAAGCTGGTGGATTGTAATATGGGCACTTTTGGGCAGATGGCTGAAAGATAATGCAAAAAACATTCATATTTATATATAAAAACAATACATTAACTTTATAATTCAGTGCTGCCTGGGGAGAAAGTCCTTTGGGATCTCTAAATGACTTTGAACGAAACACATTATGAGCATCTTAACAAATGAGACCCTGGGCAAAAATTGGCATTTCAAAGAAAATTATCTCATTAGAGGAAAAATATGCTTTTGGCTTGTTATTTGCTCAGTTTACAATTACGCATTTGATTAACTAATGTCTGTAAATGATTTAACCAAGCACTAGTTCAGGAAGTAGTCAAGAAACCTGCTTTGGGCAAAGATTGTGGTGTATAAACCGTTTGCATTTCCTCCGCTGATCATAAATGAACACTGTGACTCTAAGGCTTCACACTTTGAGCCTTAGTGCACACTTCTGATTTATTGCTCAAAAGATCATGGTCCACATGTGCAAAAAAATGATAAAACTTGCTTATTTATAGTACAATCTACTGCGGATGCCAGCAAATTTATGCGCAGGCAATATATATAAAAAAAGACGAAGATGCGAAAAAAACAGAGTAGAGTTTTGAAACATTTATAATATGAACGAGATCGTAATTGCTCGTATATAGAGCTGTCACTGTAAGACTTGTGAGCTTTCACATCACTGTCCTTCACTGACTACCGTTTGCAATTTCATAACTTCGGGAAGGTAAAATCTTTGAGTGTATGTAAATGTAAATTCTCCCATGAGCACAGAATTGTGACGAATTTTGCTTAGAGTGACATAAAAGTCACATGAATTCCGTTCAGACAGCAGTTGCATTGCAAAACATCTGATCTGTATCGGGTTTAGTACAACATATGGAAGTGGCACAAATCGGAATTGAAAAGATAAGATTCCATGTGGTTTGTGCCGTTCACACTATCATGAGAAAAACAGATCCGAGTCACATGTGAGCGAAAAATCAGATTTGGGCCACATTTGCCTGCAGTCTGAACGTAGCCTAAGACATATTCAGCTTGGATGAATCACACAAAAACTTGAGTCTAGTCGTATTTGAGAACAAACATATAAGCGTATATCTTGAAAACCTTTGATATACTGAATTTAGTTTATGCAAATTTGAAAAATCTACAGTATGTCACAGTACGAAAAAAAACGTAAAAAGGCATCATACATCATATTATATTATGCCCTTTTACAAAGTCTTTTGTTTTGATTTTGTTTCATGCTTTAATGTAAGGTTGGGCGATTTTTCATATTTTTTTGTTTAATTCTAATTTAATGTTTAGCCATGATTTTATTAATTTTAAATCAAGAAATCGTGGTTTGGAATAAAAATGTTAGCAAATGTTATAATTAGACATGTTGACAATTCAGCAATGATAACAGTTAGGACAAGAAAATTATCTGACCACATGATGGCGTGCCTGATTAAACGCTTTCGTGTGACATAGAACACATTGCTAGAAATGAGTTGAAAAAAAACAGACATGGTCAGTGGAATGGGACAAAAAGCAAAGTTATTAGACATGAGTTGAATTTTTTTTTAACTTGAGCTCCACATTTTTAGAATGCCGTTTCAAGGGCGAGACACGAGTGCAACAGCCAAACACGTCCGCCACACATAAAACAATAGGAAAAATTGCGCAATGGAATTCAAAAACCTGTAAAGAACTACTATTGTATGTTTGATATTTCATGTTTACATGATGGTAACAGGCTGAAAGGTGCTGATATTTTCTGTTTTTACAAAGCATTTGCTGTTAATAATAGATTATTACTGGTGTTATTTATTGCTATTACTTTTTAGTTAAAGGGGACCTAAACGTGTGTTGGCAATGTGTACACAACCACCCTATAGTGATACAAATCCACTCACTCCTTTTTTTTAATCCCCATAAATCATAAGCAGTGTCTCGGAAAAAGCCATTTCCAGATCCCTGGCAGTGTGACGTCACAAAAGCCACAGGCCCCGCCCACGAATGTTGACAGACACTGCTGTTTTAACATAGAACCGCCCTGAGTGACTTCACAGCGAGTCCGCCATTGCTGCACTGATGAGAATGTCTCCCAAGTGTTTTAGGTGTTCTGTAGCTGGATGGATTAATCCACATAGCTCTCTTCATTTACTCCCTAAATCTGAGCTGCTGAAAATGAGGTGGATTAACTTGGTTTTCCAGGAAAATGCTCCCTCAGTTCTACCGAAATTCGTTTATGTCTGCGCGAATCATTTCACACCGGACTGCTTAGTGTACGAATATCAATACAAAGGGACAATACAAAACAGAGACTGTGCTAAAAATGTGTTACTCAAGGATATACAAGTTTATTAAGCACCACCTGAAAAGGCATTCATATATTTGTTTACTGTTAGTTGTAACGAGTGTTTCTGTGTAATTCGCTATGTATGTTGGTGATAATTCAAGGGAAAGAGAGAGTTTATGGATAATATTTTAATGCACACTTGCACTGTTTTATTAAGGTCTTAGTGATTTAAGAGTGAAAACAGATGCTTCATATTTTGTGTGAAGTACAATAAATGTTATAAATCTCATTGGTAAACAGGCTTGTACTAATATAGTGGATAAAAACAAGAAAACAATATAAGTTATAACCGTAATTAAACTAAACTATACCTGTTCTATCTCCATGCAGCATATATTCGCAGTTTCTGACATTATAGTGCGTCCTGACTGAATCCTGACACCAGAGAATGAGCTCTTGAAGCTCCGCCCTCTTAGGCCGAGCACAGCAGCTCATTTGCATTTAAAGGGACCACGCTGAAACGGTGCGTTTTTGCTCAACCACTAAAAGTAGCAATTTTAACATGCTATTAAAAATTATCTGTGGGGTATTTTGAGCCAAAACTTCACATACATCAGAGACTTATTTTACATCTTTGAAAATGGGGCATAATAGGTCCCCTTTAAGAAATATTTCTGAGTATATAGGATGTTTAAGATAAGTTTGTACAATATTTGCCTTCATATTTCATGCATATTTTCTGGAAAAATATTTAACTAATAAGTCATTTGTTTTAGATTTACATCATGTTGATCACTTCAGGTGTGGAGCACTTGGAACAGAACTTTTTTAAACATGGTTAATAAAGTGAATGTTACTTGTAGTTACATTTTTAAATTGACTAGTTAAACATAAAAAAAAAAAAAAAAATTGAAATCGAAATTGTGAATTGGTCAATCGTTCTGAAAAAAAAAAAAAAAAACAAAAAAAAAACGAGATTTTATTTTTTTTTGCCATATTGCCAGCCCTACTTGAATGCTGCCCCCTCCCCCCTAGTCTGTCAGTAAAGGCTGATTTATACTTCAGGCTACGCCGTAGGCTACGCGTGATACACACAGCCTATGCCGTAGCTATGGCGTACACTTGACGCAGAAGCATAAATCAGCCTTAACACTCAGTGCTGCCTTTCCCAAAAGCATCATAAGTTTAAGTAGATCGTAGAACCATTGCCACCAGCTGCCACCGCTCACAATGCATTGAGAAACGCAGCCCTGTTTAGTTCCAGTATCTATGAAGCCCCTCCTTCTGAAAAGCACAATGTGCTCTGATTGGTCAGCTGGATCAGTGTGTTGTGATTGGTCAATCGCTTTGAGTGTGTTTTGGAAATGTCACACCACTTACCATAACCGCGGGTTTCAACACACTACTAACTCAATTCAACCAGGCCTCGCCCCCTTTTTTGTGTATGCCTTGGGCAAGAATTATTTAAATGGTCGATTTTTTTTTTATTTTTGAAAAAAGGCAGAAAACACTTTTACTTTTAAAAAATGCAGCAGAGAAGATTTTCATTAGATAAATATATTAATATACATATCTCAGCTTCTGAATCTTTATCCTGATTTTGGGGCGAAATATCAATCAGAGATATTTCAGTGAGATTAACCTTATAACAGTCTATAACAGGAGGACTTTTATTTTTCTACCTGGTGGACTGAGGGGTGATGAAGATGAACTGTCGCAGATGCTGACGTTCTGAAAGCGCCACAAGCATGTTCATTGAAATGCTGCGATTGTGCATGTCCTTAAAAACACAAAAGAGCTTTATTAAACATTCATTTATTTATGAAATAGTAATGTTCAACACATGACACATGTCCTCAAAACTCATTATATAGTCACATACCATGTAGACATCGAACTCGTCCAGGCACCGGAAGGGCGACTCAGTAATTTCCCAGAGTGCCAGAATGAAACAGACAGTGGAGAAGGAGCGCTCTCCTCCTGAGAGGGAACGCATGTCACTGACGTTGTTTTTCTCCTGACCTGGGGGTTTCACCTGAGCAAACCCAATTTAACATACATGAACCCAGATATATCTATACACACACACATTACCATTCAAAAGAGGTCAGTGAGATTTTTTAAAGAGCCTAGGATGCATTAAAATGACCAAAGACAGTAAAGTAAAGTTCCAGTAAAGACATTAATATTGTTACAAAAGATTTCTTTTTCAAATAAACGCTGACCTAAAAAGCATGACCAATTTTCATCCTATTAGATGAGAAAGATTTATTTGAAACAGTCAAACATTTGAGTAAGATGGCAAAATGTAACTTACTGAAATGGAAAGAGTTTCATTGATGTGGTCAAACATCATAGAGCCACAGCAGTGCAGCTGCATCATGAAGTTGTTGAAGTACAGCTTGCACCTCACAGAAAGTGATCTGACAAAACAACACACAATTCAAAACACATACAAAAACTATTGTGTTCAAACCTGCAGACATACAGGACAGAATTCCAAACATAACACTGTTAAGTCACAGTTGCAGCTGAAGTTACCGTCGCAGTGATTTGTATCGGTCCTGACGGTCAATCATGATGTTGTCGAGGCGATCGATAAACTTCCTGAGATCCCTCAGTTGGCTGGATTTGCTTTTGTAATTACTGTGAGCTTCTGCGTACTCTCTGAAAAAAAAAAAAAAAAAAAAAAAAAAAAATGTCAATAATTTATTACAGATCTGATAGAATTTTTTTTTAATCCAATTGAAAAAAAAAAAAACATGCTTCACATACAGTATATTCTTTTAAAAGCTGACATGATTTATTTCCATTATATGTTACCATAACCACAGTTTTAAAATAAAATACTAATAAAAAAGATTAAAAAACTAAAGTATGAATAAAAATTATTTTCTGCGTAAATGGGACAAAAATGTCTTAAAGAGGACCTATTATGCTTTTTTTCCATGTTCAACTTTCTTTAGTGTGTAAAGTTGCTGTTTGAGCATAAAAAAGTTCTGTGAAGTTACACAAGGCCCCTCCAGCGGGAGTTATTCTCTATATCAGTGTCACCTCCTTTGTAGTCTTGAGGTTTCTTCCAGGATTGAACACAACACAATATTCCTCATTTAAAGGTGCCCTAGATTCAAAAATTGAATTTACCTCAGCATAGTTGAATAACAAGAGTTCAGTACATAGAAATGACATACAGTGAGTCTCAAACTCCATTGTTTCCTCCTTCTTATATAAATCTCATTTGTTTAAAAGACCTCCGAAGAACAGGCGAATCTCAACATAACACCAACTGTTATGTAACAGTCGGGGTGTACGCCCCCAATATTTGCATATGCCAGCCCATGTTCGATGCATTACACAAGGGCAGCCAGTATTAACGTCTGGATGTGCACAGCTGAATCATCAGACTAGGTAAGCAAGCAAGGACAATAGCAAAAAATGGCAGATGGAGCAATAATAACTGACATGATTCATGATATCATGATATTTTTAGTGATATTTGTAAACTGTCTTTCTAAATGTTTCGTTAGCATGTTGCTAATGTACTGTTAAATGTAGTTAAAGTTACCATAGTTTATTACTGTATTCACGGAGACGAGAGCCGTCGCTATTTTCATTTTTAAACACTTGCAGTCTGTATAATGCATAAACACAACTTCATTCTTTATAAATCTCTCCAACAGTGTAGCATTAGCCGTTAGCCACGGAGCATAGCCTCAAACTCATTCAGAATCAATGTAAAGATCAAAATAAACACTGTACTTACGCGATTAGACATGCTGCATGACGAACACTTTGCAAAGATCCATTTTGAGGGTTATATTAGCTGTTTGAACTTTTTTTATGTTGTTTAAGGCAAGTGCAAGCTCTTGGGGCGTGGAGCACGAGAATTAAAGGGCCACACACCCTGAATCGGCTCATTTCTAATTATGCCCCAAAATAGGCAGTTAAAAAAATGAATAAAAAAAATCTATGGGGTATTTTGAGCTGAAACTTCACAGACACATTCAGGGGACACCTTAGACTTATATTACATCTTTTAAAAAAACGTTCTAGGGCACCTTTAAATAATTCCCATCAAGGCATACGCAAAACAAAGAGGCGAGGCCTGGTTGAGTTAGTTAGTAGTGCGTTGAAACTCACAGTTATGGTAAGGGGCGTGACATTTCCCAAACACGCTCAAAGAGGTTGACCAATCACAACACTCTGGTCCATCTGACCAATCAGAGCTCATTGTGTTTTCAGAAGGAGGGGCTTCATAGAGAGCGGAACTAAACCGGGTAGCGTTTCCCAATAGCATTGTAAGCCTAAGTTGATCGTAGCTCCATTGGTGGCAAATGGTTCTACGATCAACTTAGGCTTACGATGCTTTTGGGAAACACAGCCCAGAGCATTTCTGACAGATTAGGAAGAGAGGTGTTGCAACAATATAAAATATTTGAAAATGAATGTGTTTTTTTAACATTCAAGCATGAAAACCAATTCTAGTAGAGCCGAAAAACAAAATCAAAACTTTGAAAAAGGGCATAATAGGTCCCCTATAATTTATATTGAACCCAGAACATCCTTTAACCGCTGCCTTGCACACCGGATAACTTGTTCCTTGTCACCGTGGCTGCTCTCTTGCGTAGAGATTTTTTGTCGCAGGCGTGTGATCTCAACATCAATACTCCTGGCACTCTGATCAGCCTGCTGTCGCACAGGACAGATCTCTTTGGCTTTGGCTTCACAATCCTACACAACAAACAATTTCCAGACAATTAACTAGTCCAATATGTCACTGTACTGCTCACTGGATGAACAATATGCATATTTTCTAATGGCACAGAATTTTAAATATTATATTATATTATATGACAGAAAATAGGAGTGAATACCTGCATTTCGTCCTCTCTGAGTGACAGATCATCTCTCATGGCCTGAATATTGGCCTGATGATCCTCGAGTTTCTTCTCAAAGACCTTCAAGGCTTGTTCGAGTTTACTGCACGCTGTCTCTGCCTTCACTTGCTCCTCCTATTCAAGACAAGTACATCTTTCATTAACCACTTTATTTTTTACTTTTAGCACAAAACGCTTTAATGCAAGGGGTTTTAATGCTTTAGCGATACCACCAATAGTAAAATATAAAATCAATTCTTCAATCAAGTCTTTAGTGTTGCGATGTCTCACACCTTCAGTTGTTCTGTCTCATCTGAGAGCTGCTCCATTTTATTTTTCACATCTTTATATTTCTGATTAATATTCATGAGCACTCTTTCATGATTCTTTAATTCATCTTGAGCCTCTTTTACATTTCTCCTCTCTGATTCGATCTTCTGCTCATTCTCTTGTGCATCTTCTTCCTGTACATTTGACAAATCACATATTATTCTGTGTCATAAAATGATAAACATCTTTTGGTCAGTCTGGTAAAATTCATAGACATCTCACCAAGGAGCTGATGTCCTCAGCCTGTGCCTCTTCAATGTTCTCAAGTTCTATTATAGAAGCTTTAACCTTATTTATACTTTCCTAAAAAAGGAAAAATAAAGCTTAAATTAAAGCCAGCATCAATTATGCAGATACGTTTGGACACGGAATAACAACAGGAGTGAACGTTGATTGCGCAGTTCAGTACCTGATTTTTTTTGCAGGCCATGACGACACTACGTAACTTCTCCTCCATGAACTGAATGTCCTCCTTCACAGAGCTCAAGTGAAGCTGGAACCGTGAAAGCTGAGCCTGAGTGTTTTCCAGCTCTGACTCCACTAGACTGTGAATCAAGGGAGAAGAACAAATATATTCCAGCATCATTTGCTTCAGATAATGACTTACAGATTTGAGATGGTAAACGAAAAATTGCAGCTTCAAACCCCACAAGGGTTTGCATGAACTATCACATGTTCCATGAGCAAAACAAAAACAAAAACACAGTCCCAGTCCTTGTATTGTAAGTTATTTAGCATAAAATTGTCAGCAAATAGGTAGAATTAGAGACAAATGACTTGATCAAAGATTATTATATTTGTGAAGAATGCACTTGCCGTATTTCTGCTTCTGGGTCACCACCAAGATATTTGACCAGTACTTCCTTGTCAGGGGTATAAGACCGATTGGTGTACACTTGATCACCATCTGCAGTGAAGACTTCACGGCAATTCCTTGGTGGTCTCGAACCCTGCATGACTTTCCTTGCACAAGCATGGTCCTGTTTGGAAAAAAACAACTGGTCTCACAACAAGTAAAAAATAATAATAATAATGATAACATTTTATGTATAATATCTGGCGTGCCGTACGTGCCCCGTCCCGTTGTAGCCTAACCGCCAGTAACCACCAATAAGCTCCCCGTTTTGTTACTTTTGATAAGAAACAAAGTGTCATCTTTCAAATTCTGTCCATTTTATCATGAAATTCAAACAAAAAATGCAGTTTTTATACATTTTAATTTGAGATCATCTCTTTCTCTTTAATAATACTTACAGAATAAACATGAATGAACATCTGAAGGTATGTTGAAAGGTACAGTACATCTTACTGAAACGTATCATATCTCATGTAATTACTGAATCAGTGTTTCAACGGCAGAAAGATGTCAATAAAACAGCTTGTAAACACCGTCCACAGCTTGTTAGTTCGCCAGAGAAATGAACTCTTTCGCTAAATATATGCACTATATTAGCCTATATATTCATTATATTTTACTTAACTTGTTAGTGATGTCTTGATTAATTAATGTTTAAATAAATCTGCCATGAAAATAACAGCCATTGTGTAAATGATTATATTTCAACAACGATTTGGAGTAAAAACATAATTTTATAATTAGATTTAGAAGTTAATGCAAAAACTGGCTTATGTGCAGTTTACAAGTTTGCATACAATTTATTATTTGAGTGCTGATTATTATATCTAAAAATAAATATCGACTGAATTTAGGCTAATATTTGAGCTCTGTTGTTAACCTTTATTATAATAGTAATGTACTAGTAAGGGCTCCCTATATAGTTTACAGCATTAGCAAAGACAATTTTATTTATCCTTAAGAAACATTTAATTATAATTGAATTCATTTAACATAGACACAATTTGTTCAGTAAACTATATATATATATATATATAATTTTTTTTTTTTTTTTATATTTTTTTTTAAAATTTATTTACTACCAGTCAAAAGTTAGGAAACATTACTATTTTTAATGTTTTTGAACAAAGTCTCTTATGCTCATTAAGGCTGCATTTATTTCATAATAAATACAGAAAAAACAATAATATTGTGAAATATTATTACAATTTAAAATTATGGTTTTCTGTTTCAATATACTTTAAAATATAATTTATTTCTGTGATGCAAAGCTGAATTGTCAGCATCAATGTTTTCAACATTGATAATAACTGATAATATAAAGCTTTTATAATTAATATAATATATATATATTATAAGCCTAAATTCAATATTATAATTAATATTATAATATTATAATATGTTCATCATATAAAGCGATTGTGTCTGTTGGACTAAACCGCTCAATTCATATGGATTAGTTTCATGATCTCTTTATTAACTTTTTGAAGTATTAAAGTTTCAATTGTGTAGCTTTCAATGGAGGGACAGAAAGCTCTTAGATTTTATCAAAATATCTTAATTTGCGTTCCAAAGATGAACGAAAGTCTTATGGGTTTGAAACAACATGAGGGCGAGTAATTATGACAGAATTATCATTTTTGAGTGAACTAACCCTTCAAACTGTAATAATATTTCATAATATTACTGTTTTTACTGTATTTTTGATTAAATAAATGCAGCCATGGTTAGCATAAGAGACTATTATATATAATTATTATTATTATAAAACTGCAATGAAAAAATGCTTGATATTGCTAATAAACATTTGTAGTCAACTTACTTTGATAATCAGAATGTTCTCAATGCCCCTCATGTCAATGAGACAGTTTGTTATCACTGGGTTCTCGATATTGAGGCAGTCCAGCACTGATGGAAACTCAGGATGATGGACTCCACTGACAAGAAAACATAGAAACAAGATCTCGGTCATGATTACCGTACCTACACAAGCTTCTATTTCTGGATACAAATATTTCTTACCGGCCATGAAGGTTATAAACACGGTCTGTGAATGGGCACACCATTATCTGAGGCCTACTGCCTTTTGGGAAATATACTGACATCAGTTCTTGCAGGACTTTTTCATCCCTGTAATTGTCACAGCAAAAGGTTTTGATGAAACTTCGTAAGCAACTCTCCACAGCCACTGCTAAACTGGGATCCTTTAAGCTGATGCAGGCACCTAGAGAAGAAAATGACCATTTCATTACTGGTAAATTCAACAACAAAGGTGAATGATGACTTGTTTTGTGTTTGTAAAGATTTAAGTGAATTATCTGAATATACAGAGTGCCTGTCACCTATTGGTCCCACAGGCTTCTTGATGAATCGCCCCTGAGCGAAGGCTTTGTCGATGGACTCCAACAATTCTGGCATGTTATCACCAAACCGTCTCAGTCTGTTGGATCTGCTGGCCATCAGCTGCTTTTTTCTCTTCAGTTTGAATTCCAGAGAAACCTGGATATTTTTTTCCTCCATGCTAAAAAATAAAGAAAAACTCCAATACTGTGATACATCAAAATACTGCAAGAAACAAAGATTAAGGTAAAAGTGGTTCTGTCTTAAAAGGGTCACACATTTTTGCACAACAAACGCAAACATTTCATAATTTGACAGACTTTCTTCTGGAAGTACAGAACATGTTGTTTTTGCAACTTAGAATGTCTTCATAATACAAAATATTGTTTAAATCACAAAAGATGATGCCTTTTTTTACATTTTAGATACATTTCAAGACTTTGTCGAAGCCGTGCTGTAGCTGTTCATGTGACGCTTTAAAGCCATAGTGTTTATGGCAAAGCAGGTTTGAATATGCCGTGTTCGTGTCTTCCTCTTCACTGTCCAGTCAATTAAAGGCACAAGTCCCATAAATAATAAAGTTGCCAGACTTTACCTCAGTTTATCATATTCCTCTCTTCCTTTATGCAGAGCTTGTTGTTTGTCCTTAATCTCTTGATTCAGAGCATTGGACTCTGTCTCAAGCTTTTCCAGCTGCTTTTTGAAGGCAGATATTTTTTTTAGATGCTGTGCGTGCTCAGTCTCATGACTTCTTCTGCCACTGCTAAAAACGTGACATTTACAGCGTTGTCAAATTAGTTTATTACTTTAACTACATGTTTATTTTAATCCTCTAAATACTGTAGAACAAATGTCAACTAAGGGCGTTTTCAGACCTGTAGATCGTTTGCTTTATTCCAAAACAGGGATTCATTTGTTACAATGTAGCTTTTTTATTACGGTTCGGTTCACTTTCAAAAGGCAACATTTCAAAGTGTACCAAAATGTGTTTTATGCAAGTCACATGTGAGTATAACTGTCCTCTTATTGGTCAGTTTCCTCTGCAGAATCCATCAAGATCACAAGTTCACTCCGCAAGCTTATTGTGGCTCTATTTGTAGCTGTTGTGACACCCGCAAACACTTATACAAATTTAGCCGTTGTTCCTGCTCCAAATTATATATATATATATATATATATACACATACATACACACATATATATATATATATATATATATATATATATATATATATATATATATATATATATATATATATATATATATATATACATATATATATTTAATTATATTTAAAATTATGAATTTGATTATGATTCCGCTTAGTCTGTTGGTCCATTGGGTCGGATTGCTCTCTCACCTCAACCTTCAATCAGGCAAAGACCACCTCGTTCAGTTGATCTCAGAGCAACTGTTTTGGTACGGATCTGAGCGCAATTGCCGTGTTCATATATATGCCAAATGAAACCAAACTAAGGGAGAAAACTAAGGTTCCGAAACAAATGATCCAAACGAGCCAGGTGTGAAAACGCCCTAAGAAATGGTAGCAGTTTGCAAAAATTCTTCTCAAAAAATTTTATTAGAAAATACAGCATGACATTAAACAATTTATTGACATTAACAGCCTAAAATTAGAGGTGTTCCCTCAACAAATGGACTCACCCATGACTTATTTTGTGAATTCTCTCCTGAAGAAGGCATTGCTCCTTTTCTAATTGTTTCAATTTATTCTCAGCGCGGAAGTAAACCACCTGAAAAACTGGCAATCTAAAAACCTATACAAACTCTTTAGAAATCAACAAGGACCCTGTATAAAAGAAGCAGCTAACTTAAAGTAATATTTCACCCATGTAATGTACCATTTAATCATCTACTATACATCTGGGGCCGTATTCACAAAACATCTTAAGGCTAAAAGTAGCTCCTAACTTGCCAATTTAGGAGAAACTCTTAAAAATAATGGGCGTGTCAGTCCTAATTTTAGGAGTCCTAAATTTTTGCTCTAAGAGTATTTCACAAAGCATTTTAGCGCTAAAACTAGCTCCTAAATCTGTGAAACATTAAGAGTAGTCAAGAGGACTCCTAAATCACTAAGACCAAATCACAAACAACTCTAATTCACCTAAAGACACTGTACACCATTGAGGCAATAGCGATAGAGCCTTGGGTGCTGAACTTTTTCTTCATAAATGTAATACATTGATTTATAGATTTGAATCTACGATGAGACGCCAAAAATAGGCCTAAATCTTTAACAAATAAATACAAATTGTCAGATTACCATTGGCAGTGGTTTTCATGACCTCACATTTACAAATGATTGAATAGAGTAAATATATATATAATTTGTCGCTTGAATTCTGCATTCCCTTGAGATGAAGACATCCAAGAGGTGGACAATTAACTGTATATACTAGTTTAATTAGTGACACTTAGCCTACATTTTAAAACCTTTATGGCAACAGTATGGCAACATTTTATTTTGACTTTGGCAACATTTTTATAAAAAAATATTTATTTGAATAATGCAACATTTGTATTTTAAAAGTTTTATTTTAATTTGGAATCATGACACCTCATTCTACAATATTTCTATGATTAAATCGCTGACTCCTCCCCCATCAGCCAATCACTGTGTGTATACTCCATAGCAACGAGGTCAACCCCGCCCTTACTCTTAGCTTAAGACTTCAGTCTATTCCTTAGTAAAAGTTGGTCTCAGCAGCTTTGTGAATAGGTTTTAAGAGAAAACTCTTAGCTAAGAACTTTTACTGCTATTTAGGAGAACTCTTAGTGGTAAGAGAAAATGTTTTGTGAATACGGCCCCTGGTCTTTTCAAGACTTTCTTCCTTGAGATGGTTCACATTGCTCTTTTCCATACAGAAAGAAAACTAATGACTGGAGCTGACAAACTACCTGCATAAAAGTAGCCCATACATGTTTTGAGCTATATTTTATGTCTTTTGCCATTCATCACAAGGATTTTTTTTTGTTATTATAATTTAACTATGTTCCTAAGGTTTCTTAAAGGGATAGTTCTCCCAAAAATGAAAATTCTGTCATCACTGACTCACCCTCAAGTTGTTCCAAACCTAAATGTAAATTTCTGCTGTACACAAAGGATATTTGGAAGAATGTTTGTAACTAAGCAGATCTCGCCCCCATTGACTATCAAAAAAAAAAAAAAAAAATACTATGGCAGTCAAAGGGGGGCAAAATCTGCTTGGTTACAAACATTCTTCCAGATATCTTCCTTTGTGTACAGCAGAACAACGAAATTTACACAGGTTTGGAACAACTTGAGGGTGAGTAAATGATGACAGAATTTTCATTTTTGGGTGAACTATCCCTTTAAAAAAAAAATGCTCCGAACAAACATACAAATATACAACCCTCCAACGCGAACCATGACGGCATTAAAATAAACCATCCACTTATTTACGATGCTGGGATACTTCTGAAGTCTGTACAGAGACGCAAAGGATTAGTTTAATCTGGACGTGTCCATTTGTCGACAGACTCAAGTGTGTGGAGTATGACAGAAACTGAACACATCCAGTGTAGAAAGCGTCAGTGATTATAATGGGTTCTATTTGCATTTGACATGACGCAACTGTCAGACACAAGGCTAATGTCAGCAGTTATGCGACTGAATTCCAGTAGGCGGGGCCTATGGTGCGATGATGTATAATGATTCATCAATGTCTTGCTCTGGAGGCGGTTGTATGCAAACTATTTGCTTGTGTGATGTCACAAATTCCACAAAATCCAAGGAGTTGTTTTTGGAGCTTACAGTAATTAAATAAATGTTTTGTTTATAATGAGGAGGATGTTTTAAGCAATGCAGGGTGTTTAAACAGACCACTTAAATGTCAAAATACCTCTTTGTCAAAGAGCTCTTAAAGGGATAGTTCACCCAAAAATGAAAATTTGATGTTTATCTGCTTACCCCCATGGCATCCAAGATGTAGGTGACTTTATTTCTTCAGTAGAACACAAATGATGATTTTTAACTCCAACTGTTGTAGTCTGTCAGTCATATAATGCATGTCAGTGGTAACAAAATCTATGAGAGTCAAAAAAACACGCACAGACAAATCCAAATTAAACCCTGCGGCTCGTGACGACACATTGATGTCCTAAGACACAAAACAATCAGTATGTGCGAAAAACCGAACAGTATTTATATAATTTTTACCTCTAATACACCACTATGTCCAACTGCCTTGAGCGTGTGCACGGCATCCGGTGCGCGAGGTGTGTACACGCTCTGGCATAGTTTACACAAGCACCTGTGTAAACAATGAGTGCGTATACGTCACTCATTGTTTACACAGTGCACAAACATTGTAGATACGACGGCTAATCAAAATGGTACTTACTTGCGCTTATTCAGATTGTTCAAACCGACTTAAAACTAAAAGATTACGTTCTCTCGCGAGAACTCATTCGGGAGTGGTGACTTTCCACGTATTCCCAAATTTTGAGCCTGCTCGCCTGAAGTTATGGTTGATTGCTCTTCGGCTGGATATCAACACAACCATTAACGTACTAGAGTTGTTGAGGGTCTGCAGTGATCATTTTTCCCCTGATGGTTTTACATTCCCAGGAGAGGATCACATACAACTTAAACCATCAGCTGTGCCTATGGTTTTTTCACATCCAACTGAGGTATGTGAACAAGATCTTTGTATGTGTCCTTTTTATTTGTAAAGCTGCCCTTACGAAAAGTAACAAAATAAAATGAAGTTTTGATATAATAAAACCATGTTTTTAAGTGGTTTACTTCCATTTGTATAACAACTGTGTACTACAGGCACCATGTTTAAATTACGGCAGAGCGTGTACACACCACACGCACCGGATGCTGTGCGCGCGCTCAAGGCAGTTGGACATAGTGGTGTATTAGAGGTAAAAAATGATATAAATACTGTTCGGTTTCTCGCACAAACCGATCGTTTCGTGTCTTAGGACATCAATGTGTCGTCACGAGCCGCAGGGTTTAATTTGGATTTGTCTGTGCATGTTTTTTTTTTACTCTTATAGACGAAGTTCCCATTGACGTGCATTATAAGACTGACAGACTGCAACGACTGGAGTTAAAAATCATCATTTGTGTTCTACTGAAAAAACAAAGTCACCTACATCTTGGATGCCCTGGGGGTAAGCAGATAAACATCAAATTTTCATTTTTGGGTGAACTATCCCTTTAAATGTCAAAAGATTAAGGCAAATTTGATTTCTCATGTCATGACCCCTAATGAAGTTATTATTCACTGAAAAGTAATATGAACCTCAGATTTTTTGTCCTTTATGTAGCTTGACAGCCCCTTGTCACTTTATGCTTTCACTGCATGGGAAAGAAAAGCACAGGTGCTCTTCAAAACATCTCCTTTTATGTTCCACAGAAAAATGCCAAAAGGGAGAATTTTAATTTTGGGGTGAAATATTCCTTTAAGAATAACAAAATACTACTAACAGGCTTTTCTTTTCAAAAACTCAATTTCTGGCTATTGGAAGCAGCAATAACTAACAGAAATAGAAAATTAAGACATCTCACCTCCTGATTTTTCTGTGCTTTTGTTTTGTCTTTAATTTCCTCCTTCATTTTACGGCTCTCCTCTGCCAAACGTTCCTGCTCTTCTCTAAGCATGCAAAGCTTCATCTGGATGTCCTGTGCTCTCTTCTCAGCAGCGGAAACTTTGTTCTTAAAAGCAATAAGACTTTTACCATTATTTTTTCTTTTTTCAAATGACTACAAATGTTTGGGGTTGGTAAGATTTGTTAATATTTCTGAAAGAAGTCTTTTATGATCACCAAGACTGCATTTGTGTGTGTACAAAAAAAACCATGATGATATTATTACAATTTAAAAACTGTGATGCTTGAATTTTCAGCATCTTTACTCCAGTCTTCAGTGTCACATGATCCTTCAGAAATCATTTTAATATGCTTATTTGCTGCTCAACAAACATTTCTTAAAAATATTATCAATGGTGAAATCAGATGTGCTGATTCATATCTTTGAGGAAACCATGACAGATTTTTTTTCTTGATCAATAGAAATATATTTGAAATAGAAATATTTTGTAACATTATATATGTTTTTACTGTCACTTTTGATTAATTTAATGCATCCTTGCTGAATAAAGGTACTAAAAAACTAATGACCCCAAACTTTTGAAGGGTAGTGTGTCTCTGTGTGTGTGTGTGTGTGTGTGTGTGTGTGTGTGTGTTGTTGTACAAATTGTAACAACCATAAATTAACAAACCTTTTATTAGAGACAGTTCTTTAGTTATTAAAAATCCAAATCAATACAACTGATCACACAAACCTGACAGAGCTGCAGTTTTTCTTCATTTTTACAATCAGACTCTTCTTTTTCAATTTGTTCCTTCAGTTGTTCAACTTGCCTCTCCTTCTCTCTCACCTATAACCAACAAAGAGACACTGTTTAACAGAGACTCTCTAACACAAGCAACTTTTCACACTTCTGTAAGACACACTAAAATAACGCACCAAACACCACGCCATCTTCTTTTTCAGGTCCTCCAGAGTCTGTCTCATATCATCGAGCGACGACAGGCGTTCATATCTTTCTTTCTTTTGCAAGAACAACTGCCTGAGATCTTTGAGACACTAAAAATAAAGAGATGACCAATGTGTGATGTTACCACAGTAGTGACTGTCAGTGCAAAACATGCATTGTGGGAGGATAAGTGTGAGAAACACTAATAGTGATACTTGACTAATGAATAAAAAAGTATGTGTAAAGCCTCACCTCCTCTTGTCTTTCCACCTGGTCACGTGTCAAGGCTTTAGTCTGCTTGATGTGAATGTAGTCTCTTTTCATTTGCTCCAGAAGAGTTGCTTTCATGAAAAACTTAAGGGAAAAAAGATGTTAAATAGATGTTAATAGAGTGAACGTAGTTAGCCGTATATCACTGCTTTAACTACTGGTGAAATATATGAAAAATAAATCACCTTGTACTTGTCTGCTTCACTTTTTGAATGCAGGAACTGTTTGCTCATTTCTTGATTAAGGACTGACACAGGATTGTCAACCTGTAATATGAAATTAATCCAGAAACAGAAATAAATCTATTACAGATGTGTGCTCTCTGTAAAGGGGTCCTGGATTGACATATCTCTTTTTTGTAAACTTTAGTTAATGTGTAATGTTGCTGCTTCAGCATAAACAACATCTGCATAGTTACAACGCTCAAAGTTCAATGTAAAGGGAGATATTTCCTTCTACATAAATCATTTTTGAGGACTACAACAAACGGCTGGTAGGGACTACAACGAGCTTCTTCCCAAACCCCAAAATTTACATAAACCCTGCCCCCGGGAACACACAACAAAGGGAGCGAGGCCATGTTGAGCTGCTTTAGAGAAGAGGAAGAGTTGTTGTAGTATTGTGTTGTTATCATGCTGTCATTTTACGCCGGACTGCTTCACAAACGAGGGTCAATTCAATGCTGGATTTGCACAAAAGATTAACATGACGGCACATGCTAGTTAATGAGTTGAATCAACTCCACAGTAACTACATAAATTTATCCACTAACCATTCAGAAACATCCAGATTCATTCTAAAAGTTGTAACTTCTTCCTGAGTCTCTCCGTCAGTGTCCGACTCCAGTTTGAACAATGTAAGGCTTTTTTGGCTGCGTGAGATTCTTCAGCTTTGTTGATGTGCAAATTTGAGCAACTGAAGCGCGAGCTGTTAAAGCCCCGCCCTCTTATGGAAAGGGGGCCGGGAGCAGCAGCTCATTTGCATTTAAAGGGACACACAAAAACGGCGTGTTTTTGCTCACTCCCAAATAGGGGCAATTTTGACAAGCTATAATAAAAAATCTGTGAGCTATTTTGAGCTGAAACTTCACAGACACTTTTTGGGGACACCAGAGACTTATATTACATCTTGTGAAAAGGGGCATTATAGGTCCTCTTTAAAGGTGGGGTAAGCGATATTTCAAAAACGCTGTTTGGAAGTTAGTTGGACCGACACACCAACAAACAACAACAAAAACGTGTAGCCAATCAGCATTAGTGGGCGTATGATAGTTGAGGAGAGAGAATGAACAGGAGGGAGATTTGAAGAAAGACTGCAGAAAGAGAAATGAGACACAATACAAAAGAGAAAAGCTCAGAAGAATATCACTGGAATGAAGGTATATGACTGGGCAAGAGCTTTAGGATCCACGTTAATATTAGACAAGGCTTTTTAGCTCTGGAGGGAGCTAAGCAGGAAGGCCTGAAAACAGAAGCGGAGGCTGCTTTGATTCCGCTTCACTTGTGAGTAACACTGGGTTTGAGTGTCATTGATTGTCTGGAGCTGCTGTGCTGTTGGCGACTAACAATAAAGTCTTGTTTGTATTTACTCTTTTGTACTGTACGTTCATTTTTTTTGTGCTTCCTTGTCGTTCGTTCATCATCTGCACTTTATTTTTCATGAAGCATTATTTTGTTGCACATCTGCTGTGATAAACAGACATCCACTCTCGCATTGCCAGAGGCCAGCTAGTGAGAGTTGTGCAGGTAAACCTATCTCAAGAGGCGCACTGACGACCGTTAGAGAATGCAGTGTTTAGTGTCATTGTTAGTGCACTCGCCTGGCAAGCCGGCGAGCAGGGTTCGACACAGACTAGTTAGAGAAATGGGTGTGTTTGTTTGGGTTTATTTCAAATATAAACCATGTCCAACAGCGTTTTTGAAATATCGCTTACCCCACCTTTAAACAACAAACTGATTAATATAACTAGTTTTTTAACTACATTGACTGGTGCTGACCCATGCCAAAATGTCACCAAAAAATAATTACTTAAAAATAGGTGAACATGAAATCTTTTAAAAAAAACTTGCACTATATGTGAGCTAATTTTTGCACAAAACGTACCTGGATGCCAAAATGGTCCAGTATAGCAGTTAACTCCTCCTTCTTTGTGGAAATGACATGCCCTAAAAATAGAGCAAATCTCAATGTATGTGTGAACAGACAGGAAGTCCTGTTTCTGATATTATCTGTAGACAGAAGACATGCTATTACCCATTTTATTCTTGATTTTACAAGTCCTGCAACCATCACTTGAGATCCGATGCTCAATGCAGATACTGTCTCCATAAATGTCACCTTTATAAGGGTCATTTCCTCTGTTTTTTAATTTCACTTTAATGTCTGCAGAACTGTAAACAAAAGGATCAATGCTTACAAAATGATGAAGATATATTATTGCATCTTTCCTTCTAAAATATACTAACCTCTCTCCATATTTCACAAAGCCCTTCAAAGATGTTCCTCTATTGGTTGTGGTTGCTTTTCCACCAAGACCCACTATAAGTGCTGTCAGAATGGCACTTTTCCCAGCTTAGAGTGGCATCACAAAATACATACATTGAGGAAAGAGTGTTTTTTGAGTAACAACACAATTAATACTTTCATGTTTTTGAGACATTTATACCAGTGGTTCTCAACTAGGGGTGGGGGGACAGCGTTCACTCTTAAAAAATAGTCTTAAGTAAGACCTTTGTTCATCTTCGGAACACATTTTATTTATTCATTTTTGATGAAAAATTAATATTATAAAGCGACGAGAATACTTTTTGTGCACCAAAAAAATAAATAAATAAAAACAAAATAGCGACTTTATTTAACAATATCTAGTGATGGGCGATTTCAAAACACTGCTTCATGAAGCTTCGAAGCTTTACAAATCTTTTGTTTCGAATCAGTGATTTGGAGCTCCAAAATCACGTGATTTCAGTAAACGAGGCTTCGTTACGTCATATGTGTTTCGAAATTTCAATAGTTTACATGACTTTGGTAGTTTGATACGTGCTCTGAACCGCTGATTTGAAATAAAAGATTCGTAAAGCTTCGAAGCTTCATGAAGCAGTGTTTTGAAATGCCCATCACTAGATATTGTTGAATAAAGCGAATAACGTTGAAACACTGTAGTCACATGAACTGTTTTAAATATGTCTTTAGTAGCTTTCTGGGCACTGAAAAAGGAATTGATCTTGCTGGCAATGCCTCACTGAGCATTCGGATTTATAAAATATCTTAATTTGTGTTCTGAAGATGAACGAAGATCTTGCAGGTGTACAACGACATGAGGGTGAGTAATAAATGACATAATTTTCATTTTTGGGTGAACTAACCCTTTTAAATTATTTTAATTTAGTTATATAACAATCTTAATTAAAATGCTAAAAAAAACTAAACAAAATAAATATGCAAAACATTAAACTGAGGTACATATCAACTTAAAATATTTTCTTGGACAAAGTGGGGACTTGGAGTCAAAAAGGTTGAGAACCACTTATTTGTACACTGTCAGTAAAAAGTCTGGACACATCTACCCATCATTTATTGTAAGTATTTTGCACATTTTAAAATAACAGTTAGGTCAAGTCATCATAAATATGAAATAAAACAAATGTAAGCTTTTCCTTCACTATCTGCTTCAATAACAGCCATTAAAAAAAAAGATTTGTAAGGAATCTCATATATAGACACAATTTATTTTAAATGCTTTCAGGTTTCTCCAAATCTTTGACTGGTAGTGCACATTCAAATCATGAATATTTTATAAATTTGAATTCAAAAAATTCTGATGGATCTTACTCCCATTGTTCCCAACAATGAAGTTGACATTTGGTCCAAATTTGAAAGGTCCAAGCAAATGGTGGCTCATAAAGTTCCTTAAAGTGATACTTTCTATCACACCAATATCTCCGGCACCCTGAAACAGCACAAAAAAAATGCAGTGGTGTAAAGTATTTGAGTAAATGTAATCAGTTACTGTATTTAACTTTGGCTATTTTGTAGTTTTACTGAGTATCAAAGATATTAGCAACTTTCAATCTTTACTTGACTACATTTTTGAATAAGTACTCTTTACTCCAATACATTTGTGATGAATAATGCAATTGATCATTACATATTGCACTGCACATAATTTTTTCTGCAGCATTTTATTGCTGGTACAAAAGAAGAGATATCACCATCTACAGGGCAGTGAAGGTACTATATCTTTTGCGTTTTTGCCCCTACCCAAATTTGTCAACAAGAATGCAAGTGCATTAGCAGGTAGTTGTGAATCACTGGTGTTTTTTTATATTAGATGAGGACATGACTACTTCTGGTAATGAAGCCGAAACCAGTTCCAGTGAAAGCAAGCTTTGACTATTTAATTTTACTCAACATTATTTTATTTATCTAATATAATAAAAAGGGACCTTTCTGAAGGATATTGGTTTACTTAAGCCCTTTTTAAGAACTTGAGCTCAACTGAGACGTTTGAGAGTCTGTCAACCTTGATTTATTGCAGTTTTGAGGTGTTCAGTTTTATTTTGATCTTAGAACAACATGTGATTGCTCTACTCACAAATAATCAGTTTCTTGTTTTTCACTCTCTAAGTGTTAAGGATTGAGCTTATATAATACTTAAGTACTCTTAAAATCACATACTTTGACTTTTACTCAAGTCATATTGGAACGGATGTCTTGTAATGGAGTCATTTTTACTGTAAGGTATCTGTACTTTTACTCAAGTATGGTTTTCAGGTCTTTACACCTCTGGTTAAATGTTATTTGTACCAGAACTGTCACAGTATTGTTCATTATGAATGCACCAATGTCACTGTCAGGTTCTGCTCAGAAAATCATTAAACTGACCGAAGCAGAGAGTGAGTGATCTTGCTGGAGTCCATCTTCCTCATCAACCTCCTCCTCATCCTGTACATGTGTTTTACCATCTGTCCTAGGAGTCTTGGAGGGTTTTACAACATTGTAGGCACAAGACTTCCTCTTATTCATGGCAGAAAGATGCCCAACCTAGAAGAAAGGACATACTATTATGTGCTATTTTACAGAAATACATTACAGATGTCAGCATGCATCTGGAAGCATTCCTAATGTGCTGTCAAATATAAGTGTTTCTCCACTTAAATTATTCATTATCTGCACAGCTTTATGCAACATATTAAAAGCAAGGAAGTTCATATTTGATGTCAGAAACGATTTTAAAATGACTGAAATGCATTAATAACAACAGATGCTGCAACACAAAGAGGAACAACAGATGCACTTGCGAACATGTCAACAACTACCGCGACATAACTCAACTGACATAGATGAACAGGTGAAACGCCAGTGGAAAAGTACATCAGAATCGCTTTCGGAAAGGATACGCAATGTAATAGCGCATAAACAGCATTAAATTAATGATGAATATATTTGTACTTACTCCATTCCTCTGCATCTGGAAAGTGAATATGTCTTATTGAGGACTTCCTGGTTGATAGACAGCGCGCAGCTACAACAAACTCCACCCTCAGAAAATATAACGGCAAAACTTCAGCCCACGATTGCTTATTAAAGCAAAATAAATATGTCTATTACTTATTTTGTAGAATATCACTGATAGCAAATTACCACATTATTTTCTTTCCTAATATATAATTTTACTATTATTAATTCATTGATTTCCTACAGTGTTAATAGTCTTTTTATGATGATAATTATTTATTTATTTTGTCATAACGGTGGCTATTGTATTGTAGTTTTTTTTAAGATTTTTTTTTAACTGTAGTAACTGGTATTGTTGCGGAAAAGACAGTCACAATGCTAATTTAGTATTTGTATATTTTAATTAGTACATATTGAGGCCGATTAAATAGTATTTAAACCAGATCATATTAAAAGTTATCGTTTAGAACATAATTTATGACAGAAAACTTACAGTTATTTTCAAATCACGCGTTTTTCACGTGACACGCACTCTTATATGACGTAGACATGATTGATTGGTTAAAACATCCAGTGGCGTTTTTTTTAATCGCGTTTGTTCTCAGTGCAGTAAAATCAGTCAGTCGTGGCATTCATGTATATGATGGGGAGAAATTCACGTTTGGTAAGTTTTTATAGACAAATTCATCGTTTGTAACAAGTACGCAGTAAACGCAACCAATTAAAACGGGTTTTATATTCAAAATAATCGGCTTGAAAGAACGATTGCAGGCAGCATCTGCGCATGAAGGTAATTATCTTACGAAACTGATTTCGGACATACTTAGGCCGCGTAACAGATCTAGCAAAAATAACGAGAGCTTTGACAACTGAGCGAATATTTAATTAGTACTACTAATTTCCCGATGGAAATGATATTAAAAGTGGAAAACGTTGGTCAAAAATGTACATTTACACACAACTACCACCAACCTCGTACTTTATGACACCATCTCAAAGACGGCCTTCAAAAATAAGCTTTTTTCAGTGCGTTTCACTGTTTTGAAGTGCGTTCAGTCAGAGTTATATTAAGTAATATTCTGGCTCTTCCCACCTTTATAATGCCATTGAATTTTGCCCGCGTTTTGAAGTTGGGACGGTTCACTTGTGATGGGCAGATCGACGCTTCGCGAAACACTGAAGGAGTTGAAGCTAATGTGTCGAGGCTTCGAAACAATTTGACACCCGTCTCCACGGTGACCCCTAGTGGCCAGAACAGTGTAAATGCAACAAAACTCAGTCCAAACAAGCATAAAAACACCTTTTTACAAATGTATTGCAGAGTTTTAGTAAAAGTAAAATCTATCAAATGCAATTAACTAATCATCTAATAAGATTAAATATAGAATGTCTGTATAATATGTGTTTTATCAACTTTCAGGGCTTAATTGTTTCTCTGTTCAATGGCTCAAGCTAAACAGGTAAATAAGAGATAAATAACTACCATTATTCATTTTAATTATTCTAATGTCAAATTAAAACATCTACAAATGTATAAAACTTATCAGAGATCAGGTAAAACCATAGGGTAAAGCTCTTGTTCAACTGTTCTCAGTGAATCTGCATGATTCATGGGTTCACTTTATCATCGCCCTCTACCGGTGAACCATTGAAACTTAGAACTGTTTTGAAACGTTTCGAAACAGTAATGACGTAATGAAGCCTCCTTTACTGAAATCACGTGACTTTGGCAGTTGTCATGAAGAGTGAATGTATTGACACATTTATACTATTCTTGTGAATTGGTTCAAAAGTTTTGGTCTAACTTATACTCCCATTTAAATAAAACCCCCGTTAATACAAAATATTTTAATTTGAAAGATATTATTTATTCCAACAAATCTAAAGAATATATTTTCAAATTTTTTTTTTTTTTTTTTTTGCCAAATTTTTCATCCATAAACAGAAATTTATGAGCTCACTTCCTACTCTCTCACATTTTTTGATTGAGGTAGACTCACTGCTTAAATCTTTTAGATTAACTAGTAATGCAAAATGTGATAGATTCCTAAAACTATATTCTTTTGTAATGGTTCTGATGGTTAAGTTTAATCAGCTTTCTCATGTATTGACCATGTCTTTTTTTTTTTCTGATTATCTATTTCTTAGTATTGTTTCCCCAGAAAATGTATGGTACTTATCCCCTAATTTCTCTGTTTGTCCCTTGTCTCTCTTATGTTCTCTTCATATGTATTTAAATGATTCTTAATATTTCCTTTAGATATTTGACTGTACATACAAATGTCTTTTTTCTAAATTCTAATGTTCTCCTGAAGGTGTTTGTATATTTGTATGGTTCTCAGAGCTTCATGAAGCAGTATTTTGTAATCGGCCATCACTACAGTTCACCTCTGAATCTCCCGATTCGATACTATCACGAAACTCTGGTGCCGATACCATTATGTATTGTGTTTATTGTTTTTTTTGTTTTGTTTTTGTTTTTTAGACCATGGGGAAAAGTTGAATCATACACTTATACAGACTGTGTGATGTATGAGACATATTTACAAAAACAATTCATTACGTCTAAAATGCACAAGTTTTATTTCAGAAGCCTTGTGCATCAATGACAAACACATTTTTTAACATTCATTTGTTGTCACCTAGTCACTTTGTTAAAGGTGCCATAGAACCCTTTTTCACAAGATGTAATACAGGGTATCCGCGGGTCCTTAAAAAGTCTTAAAAAGTCTTAAATATATTTTTCCTAATAAAAGGCCTTAAAAAGTCTTAAAATGTCTTAAATTCAGATTGGATAGGTCTTAAATATTTTTCGTTGCATTACCGCAAAAATGTTTTCTAATACGTCCCCGACGGAATGGGCCAGAGCTGGAGAGCGCAGCTCATGGTTGCTTAGTAACGGAAGACGCTACCGCAGCGCCCGAGCGCTTTGGAAAGGAGAAAGCGGCGCCGACGCGTTTTCCATGCGTTTTTAGACGCGACATATGAACGGTTCCTAAAAGAGTTCAAATGGGTCAACGTGCCAAATGCGAGTAGAATCAGCGCTGAAATGTGTTCGGTAACTTTTTATGAATGGTGGTGGGAATTTAATATAGGCCTATAATTTGCTACGGCTGTGATGTAATTATATAAATAATAGTCTGAAGGTGCTGCATGTTTGCTGTAGCAGTGGTGTTTTCATTTTCGATTCACTGTAAATGCTACTTTGTTTGTGACGTTTAAATTTGCATTTGGGAATGCAATATTAGTCATTAAAATCGTTTATAATTCTGTTGTTTAAGAGAAGTTTCAGGGTCACATGATTCTTCAGAAATGCTGATTTGCTGCTCAAGAAACATTCACTATTTATATTATTAAAGGGCACCTATTATGCAAAATTCACTTTTACATGGTGTTTGACCATAAATGTGTGTTGGCAGTGTGTGAGCAAAACCACCCTAGAATGAGAAAAATCCACCCAGTGGTTTTTTTACAATCTCAATAATTCATAAGCACTGTCTCAGAACGCCCTGTTCTAAGATTGCTCTCACTGTGACGTAGAATTGCGCTAAGCCCCACCCACGTGGTTTGATTGACAATCTGGTTTTGGCATAGACCCCGACCTCGGTGATCTGTCAACCATCCTCCATTTTCAACGACAGCCGGTAATGTCTCCTAAGAAAGTGTTCTGTTGTGGGATGTAATAATGAATATAGTAGTTTTCACTTACTTCCGACATCAGAGCCACTGAAAACGCAGTGGATGGATTTTATTTACGAAGGAAAGGCGCCACTCAAAATTCCAAAACGTTTATGTTTGCGCGAATCATTTTTTGACTGACTGTTTTGAGAACGAGGGTCAATTCAAAGCAGGTCTTGCTTCAAAGTTAATCCTCAAGTGTGGATCGTTGCCTACTGGAGGTGACGTTGGATCGCGAACAGAAGAAGTAAGTGTATTTAATGTTTTTTGAGCAAATAGTCATTTCAGTCGATGTCAGCCAGTTCAATAACAAATGCGTCTAAAGTTGTTGTCGTCGTCGTAGAATGTCTGTGTATATAATTTAAACCTTGTTTGTATAGTGTGTATCCACACGTGTATATATATATATATTTTTTTAAAGATATTGTATTAAAAACTGTGTATGTTTACTTAGCAAACGTTATCACAGTATTTGTGTTTGTAGTTTCAAAAAAATGCGCGAACGTTATCACAGTGTGTGTGTGTGTGTGTGTGTGTGTGTGTGTGTTGCACATCCATAATTGCAAAGGGGACGCGATTAAAACTCTGTAAGTACATAAATGTATCAAATAACCATTCAGAGACGTCCTGCTCCATTCTCAATTGTGTTTCTTCTGCCAGAGTCTCTTCATCATCTGGGTCTGATTCCGGTTCAAACATGTACGGCTGAATGCCATACAAAACAGCGGGTCTCTCACTCTCAGCCATTCTGCTTCTACCAACTGTTTATTGCCATAGGTATGCAAGTTACGCCCTCATCCAAAGGCAGGGCGGGGATATGCAGCTCATTTATATTTAAGGTGGTACACACCAAAACAGCTCTTTTTAAAACAGGCCCCAAAAATGACATTTTCAAATGGTTATAATAAATTAACTGTGGGGTATTTTGTGCTGAAACTTCACAAATACATTCTGGGGACACCCAAGGCCAATATTACATCTTGTAAAAAGGGGCATAATAGGTGCCCTTTAAGGTTAAAATGCAGTTTTTGCTGCTTAAAATTGTTGTGGAAATCCAATTTAAAGGTGCCCTAGATTGTTTTTTTACAAGATGTAATATAAATCCTAGGTGTCCCCTGAATGTGTCTGTGAAGTTTCAGCTCAAAATACCCCATAGATTTTTTTTTTAAATTAATTTTTTTAGCTGCCTATTTTGGGGCATCATTAACTATGCACTGATTTTTTTCAGTGCGCCGCCCCTTTAAGAGATGCGCTCTCTCTGCCCCACGAGCTCTCGACTACATCGCATAAACAAAGTTCACACAGCTAATATAACCCTCAAATGGATCTTTACAAGATCTTCGTCATGCATGCTTCGAATTATGTGAGTAAAGTATTTATTTAGATGGTTACGTTTGATTCTGTGTGAGTTTGAGGCTATGCTCTGTGGCTAAAGCTAACATTACACACTGTTGGAGAGGTTTATAAAGAATGAAGTTTTGTTTATGCATTATACAGACTGCACGTGTTTAAAAATGAAAATAGCAACGACTCTCATCTCCGTGAATACAGTAAGAAATGATGGTAACTTTAACCTCATTTAACAGTATATTAGCAACATGCTAATGAAACATTTAGAAAGACAATTTACAAATATCACTAAAAATATCATGATATCATGGATCATGTCAGTTATTATTGCTCCATCTGCCATTTTTCGCTGTTGTTCTTGCTTGCTTACCTTGTCTGTGCACAGATCCAGACGTTAATACTGCCTTTCCTTGTCTAATGCGTCGAATGGGCTGGCATTATGCAAATATTGGGGTCATACATATTAATGATCCCGACTGTTACGTAACAGTCGGTGTTATGTTGAGATCCGAGTGTTTTCCGGAAGTCTTTTAAACAAATGAGATTTACATAAGAAGGAGGAAACAATGGGGTTTGAAACTCAATGTATGTCTTTTCCATGTACTGAACTCTTGTTATTCAACTATGCCGAGGTAAATTCAAATTCTGATTCTAGGGCACCTTTAAACATTTGTGGTAAGATTTAAAAAATAGAAAAATTAATACTTTAATTCATCATACTTTAAAGTGATAAAGTGAGTGAAGACATTTAAAATGTTACAGAATATTTCTATTTAATAAATACTTTAATAAATAATATATTTGATAAATACATGTAATATAATTTCAAATAAATGCTGTTCATTGAACTTCCTATTTTTCAAACAAATATCACCATTTCCACAAAAATATGAAGCAGCACAACTGTTTTCAACATTGATAATCAGAAATGTTTCTTGAGCATCAAATGAATGAATGAATGAATGAATGAGGCATTTATATAGCGCTTTCATATGTACTACTGTACACCCAAAGCGCTTTACAATCATATCAGGGGTCTCTCCTCATCCACCACCAGTGTGCAGCATCCACTTGGATGATGCGACGGCAGCCACAGTACAACGGCGCCAGTGCGCTCACCACACACCAGCTGAAGGTGGAGAGGAGAGGGAGTGAAAGAGCCAATTCAATGGATGGGGATTATTAGGAGGCCGTGATTGGTATTCAGCGCCAATCAAATTATTAAATCAAATTGTAATAATTTCTGAAGGATCAAGTGACACTGAAGACTGGAGTAATGATGTTGAAAATGATCACAGGAATAAATTACATTTTATAAAATATTTTTTTATAAAATATAGAAAACGTTTTTTATTTGTAAGAATATTTCACAATGTTGCTGTTTTTACTGTATTTTTGATCAAATAAATGCAGCCCTGATGAGCAGAAGGGACTTATTTTAACATCAATAATTGTTTCCAAACATTTCGCAGGTACTTTAATAATAACAATTCTATTAATACATTTAATATATATGTATTAATGTACAATAATTATTTAATATACACGTGTGTGTGTATATATATATGTATGTGTGTGCGCGTGCGCGCGCGTTTCCATCGCATGTTTGGTCTTAAATTTCATGTAAGGTGGTATTAAAAAGGTCTTAAAAAGTCTTAAATTTAACTTGTTCATATCTGCAGATACCCTGTAATATAAGTCTAAGGTGTCCCTTGAATGTGTCTGAAGTTTCAGCTCAAAATACCCCATAGATTTTTTTTTTTTTATTATTCAATTTAACTATTAATGATCCCGACTGTTGCATCACAGTTGGTGTTATGTTGAGATTTGCCTGTTCTTCAGAGTAGGGGTGTGCACCCCTGTGTGTGTCGATCTGTAATTAATATTTGAAAAAATAAAAATACTATTCGAATTTTACTATGTTGCTTTCCTGGCCGTAAATGCGGTGAATCCATGATAAATCCTGAGCACTAAAACTCGCAGTTATAACTAAATGCACCGGGTGGCGCTGTGGATCGTGTTTAACAAGTTCATTTTATTTGATCGTCACAATGTTGTCATCTGCCTCGAAGTTTGGAATTACTTGGATGAAAATGATCTTACACGGTGGAATTACTTTTGAGCAAATGACTTAATGAAACTGAGTTATCATAATATCACCACCATAATGAGAAGGCACATAAAATTAATACCCGTCGAATGGAGAAATGAGGAAAGACAGCTGTCCATTAACTTAGCGCATTCACAACAGGTAAGCGCAGCAGTAACCCAAGTGAGCCGAGAAGATAACTTATCTGATAGCAAAATGATTTTGAGACATATGCTTAAGTTTCGTCGAGGGAGATATATTTATGAACAGAAAACAAAGTGCTGCTGTTAGAAACTTAGCTTAGCATATGTATTATCATTATTTTTGTGTCTCTGCAAGGTCTGCAGCTCGTTTTCTCACCCGAGCATGTGCATATTATTGTTTTTCTCAACATGAAACAGTATGGACATAACCATATGCTGACTCCAGCGTATTATGTACGTTTTGTACGAAAACTGGCGCTGTCTGCTTTATTAGTGTTTTTCCCGTTCGCGCTGTTTGAGCTTAAGTGCTTTTATTTATATTTTTTGTTTGCACATTGTTTAATGCTTTGAACTAAAATAAAACCTTAATGCTGCAGTCCGCAACTTTTTTTGGTTAAAAATGATCCAAAATCAACTTTTGAACAAGTACATAACCAGCCAGTGTTCAAAACTATCTCATTATCTTGTCTCGATTCACAACGGTAAGCTTGTAATAATGTTTATAATAAGAGTGACATGGCGGATTTCCGCGGGAAATTCAAGCATGCAGCAGTTCCTCTGTGCGTCATTACGTCACGTCTGTAAACAAAGGAAGGAGTCCCGTCGAGAGGCTAGTCAGTTATATCATGCGAGGAAGCTGCCAGTAGCGGCACATTTATAGCCTTTTCTAACAGCAGCTGAAATAATTAAACTAATAATTTTGATGGCAGATTGTAATTCAGAAAGATCCAAATGACAATCATCAGTGACAGCTGGAGATTCAGCCGTAGACAAAAAGCAAAAGACTTTGGACTGTGGAGTGAATACAGAAATTGAAATCTACAGGTAACGCTAATACACACTAAATACACAGTCACGCAGTGCTGATGTTGTTAACAATAACAATTTGAGAACAATATAACAGTAATAGAAATTTGCACGGTTTGGCGTGATCAGAGCTAAGCCATCGTTAGATTTAATCATCATTGGCAGTACGATTTATTGTAGGCCTAATACTTTTTTCCTCAGTTGGTCAAAACAAAAGTGGCAGACATGTTACTTACTTGTTCAGATGATATTTTCCAGTGAAAATTCTTATATTGGTCATACTTTAAAGACGTAGAATCTGTGATTCTGAAGTGCAGTATCCACACCGGTGCGGTGACTGACAGCAAGCATTAGATTCATCCGCGCTGACGAGCTGTGCCGAGGCACAACGCACGTACAGATAACTGTTCCGCATATGACTGCATGTTTCAAACAGAGATGGCGACAAAGAGGAAAAACTGTGGACAGCAGCTTTAAGATATAATTTAAGCTTATTGTGGTATATTGCCTAATTGTAAGCTTGTTTAGAAATGGTTACAAAATCTTGATGAATATAAATAACATCTTTCTCATTTAACATAATTTAAATAAACGAATATTCGAATATTCGTTTTTTTACGAGCCCAAATATTCAAATACAATATTTTGGAAAAATGCCCATCCCTACTTCAGAGGTCTTTTGCAAAAATCAAATTTACATAAAAAGGAGGAAACAATGGTGTTTAAGACTCACTGTATGTCATTTCCATGGACAGAACTCTAATTATTTAATGGTGCTGAGGTAAATTTAATTTTCAATTCTAGGGCACCTTTAAAACTGTAATTTTAAAATAGTTTAATTTTAAAAAGCATTGCTTCCTGCGATTTCAATTCCTGTGTAAATGCATTTATGCCACATCAGACCAGCATTAAACAGTCTTTGTAAATGCACATTTTCATGGTTTTATGCCGCTTCAGATTTGATTTCTGGAATAACAGGAATAACATTCTTTTTCAATAAAATACACAAAATAAGGCATTTAAATAATCATTGCAGCCCTACATTGTATGTAGTTCTTATTTACTCTCTTTTCCCCCCTTCAGATTCCCTCCATTTCTGCTCTTTAACCATTTGGAAAGGCAAGATTCTCAACCAAGATGTGTTCAGTTCCTGGTTTGCCAGAAGTTGGATCCAATTTGACTGTTCATATTGCAAGAGTCTCTTTAAACCCACACACCATCTTTGTGGAATTTGGAGGGAATTTAAATCATGGACAAGAGGCCATTGAATTATATCAACAACTAAAAGACATAGAAGTCCTTAGGAAACAGCAGCAAACTTTTGAAGGCAAACCTGGAGAAGTATGCTTAATATATGAAGATAGATCTTGGTACAGAGCAAGGATACTTTCAAAATCTGAACATGAATACAAGGTGTTCCTAATTGATGACGGTAAATTACTTTGGGCCTCAAGCAAAGTTTTGACAAAATGTCCACGCAACCTTTGCAGTCTGCCTCCCAAAGTAGAGCTTTGTATACTGGCCAGTGTGTCACCTCTATGTCTTGAGAGTGCATGGTCTCAGGCTGCTTCAAATTTCATCAGATCTTTGTGTGGGAAAAACATCTCTGGGTGTGTTCAAGATGTGATGATGCCTTCAAGAATCATTCTCCTTGACATTCCAAGCATATCCAAACAAATGTATGAACTTGGATTTGCTAGAAAGATGCCTCATAAAGACTTTGAAAGCCTTGTAATGCATTCACTGCATTTGCCAAGAAATCCTTCCATACAGACAGATGTTGCAACTACAAATGGTCAGCAGGAGCAAGCCAGCGACCCTGACAAGTTGCATCAATACTTGTATCCGGAGTTGTTGCCTGGAACAATTGAGATTATAAGTGTAACACAAGTTGTTCATCCGTTGAAAGTCTTTTGCAAACTGCATGTCTTTTCACAAGAGCTCAAGAAATTAAGTGATCAACTCCATGAGTACTATGAAGATACATTCTCTGCTCAGATGCCAGTGCCGCTGTCTGATGGGTCTCCATGTGCTACCAAAGGAAGTGATGGCAACTGGTATCGATCTGTACTTCAGCAGAACAACATATCTGATGTTGTCAAGGTCTTTCATGTTGATTATGGAATTGGAGATTTTGTTAAACTCTGCAATATCAGACCCTTATCTGCAAGGTTCTTCCAATTGCCAGTTGTCACCTATGCATGCTCTCTACATGGTGTCATTGACAAAGGGATTGGATGGAGGACTGATCAGATAGATTATCTTAAGTCTGTTGTACTCAATCAAATCCTTGTTGGAAAATTTGAGCATTACAGTGTGAATGAGGGTGTCTATTATGTAACGCTTTATGGAAATGACAATGTGAATGTGAACAACACATTTGGCCACAGAGAGCAGTGTTTGTCTGTGACTAAGAGGATTTGTGGTGACCCAACTCTTGAGACTCTAAACAAAGTGACATGCAAGTATTTGTATGACAGAAATGTGTCTGTACATTCTCTCAGTTCACCCGATTTAACCAGGTGCTCCAATTCTCTTGAAGATGTCTCTGTAGTCAGACCTTCCAAAACTAAAGAAAACCTACAACCCACAGAGTTAGGGCACTCACCGAATATTGCTGCTGCTCCAACCCTTCAGAGTGGTGCATATGTTGATTCACCACCCAAAATTGAAGTGGGTGCAAAGGAGAAGGTACGAATAACCTGTGTCCAAAGTGTCAACCAGTTCTATGGCCATTTTGCACAAAATACTGATACGGTTAGGAAAATGACCAAAGGTATTCAACAACTGTGCCGCAAGCGACTACAAACAAAGTTTTCAATTTCTCCTAAGATGATGTGTCTTGCTAAATATGCAGATGGGCAGTGGCACAGAGGACAAATTGAATCAACGCATCCAAAAATACTTGTCCTATTTGTAGACTATGGTGACTTGGTGGTTTTGGATAAATCTGATATTCTACCACTTCCTCCGAAGTCTAGTGCAATTGCATTCACTCCCATTCAGGCTGTTCAGTTTGAACTTTTCAATGTAAGATTGCCCGAGCCATGCGAGATTAATGACTGGTTCAAAAACTATGCTACAGACTGCATGTTCACTGTCATCGTGAAACAAAATACCTCGGGCAAACTATCAGTGGAGATGTATGATGAGAAAACAAACCTCAACTTAAAAATTAAAGAGCAGTGGAACAAGACCAAAAGAAACATTGGCAAAGGAACCGGAGCAGTGGAGTCTAGTGGGTTAAGACATAATTTAGGCTCTGCATCACATGCACATGAGAAAACTTCTAAGAATGTCATGAAACCAGTTGTTCAAGGTACATTGGAACAAAACTTCCAGTCTGTTACTAGTCACACAACTGGACACAGTAGAGCTAGGCCTAATGTTTTAAAGCAACAAGTGACTTGTCGTTATCCAAAGCTCACCGATCTTCCCTCAAGAGTCTTGGATGCAGGATATGTTTCAGACATCTATGTTTCTCACTGCAATAGTCCGTCAAGTTTCTTTGTACAATTGACAAGTGATGAAGATGAAATATTTTCCCTTCTCGACAAACTTAATTCTGCTCAGTTAAGTGATGAACAAGTTGAACTAAACTTGTTGCAGTCAGGTGACCTGGTGAAAGCTGAATATCCTGCTGATGGGGCCTGGTATCGTGCTGTTGTTCAAAACAAGAGTGATGGCGTGGTTCAAGTGCAGTTTATTGATTTTGGGAATGAAGTGACCCTTCTGCCCCTTAAAGTGCAGCAACTTGGCAAGCAGTTCCTTAGCACCCCCAGGCTCAGTATTCATTGCAAGCTTGAGGATGGTTGGAGAAGAGGAAAAAGAGATTGGACCCAGAAAGAGATAATGACATTCAAAAAGGCAGCAGGTGAAAATGGTGAGAAGAAAATTCAATGCAAGTTTATCCGTGAGGACGTATCTACTTGGCTTGTCAGTTTAGAACACCAAGGTGTTGTATTGGAAGGGCCTTTGTTTAATGATGCTCTCAAATCAGGTGCTCAGACTGAATCACAAATGTGCTGCAATGAAGATACCCAGCCGTTAACATTCAAGGAACCAGCTTTAACTCAAGGACAAGTTGTAGAAGCATATGCTTCATCTATTGATGGACCCAATTACTTCTGGTGCCAGTTCAAAAACTCAGAGGAACTTGACAAAGTCTCCCTGCTTGCACAAGAAATTGGAAACTGTATTCAAACAAAACCAATTCAGCCAGATCAGTTACGGCAAGGAGGACTGTGCATAGCATGCTTTTCTGACCAGCTATGGTACCGTGCACAGGTTATCAATGCACATGATAAAACCGTCTCAGTTCTTTTTATAGATTATGGAAATGAGTCTGAAATTGATCTGAACTTCGTTAAGTCACTGCCGACCAAGCTCCTGGAAAGCCCGCCACAAGCATTTCTTTGTCAGTTAGAAGCTTTGGGGTCCGTTGATGGCACTTGGAGTGACACTGCAGCTGATACATTTTTTGAGCTTCTGGTGGATGAACCTTTAAAAGTGACTATTCAGAAAATGGTAATGTCCTCTGACCTTCCAAAGCATCCTCAGTACGGTGTCCTTGTTGAATGTAAGGGGCTAATTGTTAATGATCTTATGAAAGATTACTGGTGTGACCCCAAACCTCAAGTCTGTAGCAAAGTAAGTGTGGCCGCTAAAACAAAACCCTCTGCAGGTATGGACAATTTTGGACTAACAAGCTCCGAAAATGTTCAGAAAGATAAAGCTGAATCAAATCAAGAAGGAAGAGTTCAACGCCATGAAGGATGTCAGTTAGAATGTGTTGCAGCCATGACCCAAGACCAAAGCATTACAAACCTAACGTCTACTGAAGAAGATGGAAACACAATGGTTTCTGATCTATCAGCACAGTGTTTACCTCAAATTGGAGATCTACCTCCTCGTGTGATAGAACCTGGTACAGTGTCTGAAGTGTATATTTCACACATCAACAGCCTGACAAATTTTTTTGTGCAACTGGCAGAGGATGAGAATACATTATTCTCCCTCAGTGAGCTATTGAATTCTCCTCAGCCATCTGAGAAAGATGAAATTAATATGTTCAGTGTTCAGCAGGGAAGTTTGGTGAAGGCCATGTTTCCTGAAGATGATTCCTGGTATCGTGCTGTTGTGAAGGACACAGCTGAAAATGGCAATATTCAGGTTGAGTTCATAGATTTTGGAAATGAGGCAACTGTATCGCCCTTTGAAATTCGTCTACTTGATGAGTGGCTACTGTCATACCCAAGGTTCAGCATTCACTGCAGCTGTAGTGTAGATGATCGATTCAAGAATCAGGGAATGAAGGAGCAGATATGTCTCTTCAAAAAAATATTTGGTGATGCTGGTGAGAACACTCTCTCTTGCAAATTTATCAAAGATGATGTCATCACTTGGGAAGTTAAAATGACTCCCAGTGGCAGCTCATCAGATTCGTTGAGTGAGAAATGGGATAATTTAGACTTGAATGCATCATTAGCAGTTTCCAAACCTGTGAAGGAGACATTCCAACTGCTCTTCAAGAAACCAGTTGTGTCTTTGGGACAGATGGTAGAAGCTTTTGCATCATGCATTGTTGGACCAAATTATTTCTGGTGCCAGTTTTCAAACTCTGAAATACTTGACCAAATCACCCATGTTGCCCAAGAATATGGCAACTCTAGTGAGACAGAGCCAATTCTGCTGGATAATTTGGATCCTGGAAGCCCGTGCTTGGCTTGTTTCTCCGACGATCAGATGTGGTATCGTGCACAGGTTATTAATAAATGCGCAAACACTGTTTCTGTCCTATTTGTTGACTTTGGAAATGAGTCTGAAACCAGTGAAGGTTCTGTTAAGGCACTGCCTGGTGACTTGCTGGAAAATCCACCTCAAGCTTTTCTGTGTCAGTTAGAAGGATTTGATCTGTCATCCGGATCGTGGGACAGTGTAGCTACTGATAACTTCTATGAGCTCATAGTGGATAAACCTCTGAAAGTAACTGTGCAGTGCATTGCCAATACCCTGGACCCTAACAGCCCTCCATATTATGTTACAGTTGAGTCTCCGCAATGTCTCGTAAATGAGCTCATGGCAAAGTTTTTCAGTAATTCTGTACAACATAAGCAGAACTCTGTGGAGGTGATGGAATCCCTTGAACAATCCACTGCATCAACATCTGTAGATCAGCCTGTTTCAGAGGATAAAACAAGTGTGAACCTTGCAGCCTCAACAGAGGAAAATCACACAAGTGAACCTTCTTGTGCTGAACAACATGGAGGTAATAAAATCAAACTGTTGGAAGTAAATGGCGAATTGGATGATGTACCTGAAAACAGTGGATGATCAGTTTGGAGATGTTATTGCTGCTACAACAAATTCTGATGACATTGCTAATGATCCTACAAATTCAGTTTTAGAAATTCAAGAAGTCTGTCAGGAATCTGACGATGGAGTTCCTGTTGGATCAGCTGAGCCAATGCTGCTGCATACTGAGGAAAATGGAAAAGATATGGAAGATTCTGAAAAAGGTTTGTAAATGTGTGATTACATATTTCTATATGGGATTATTTTTTTCAAATGGGATAGAATGTATTTTAAGGGCAACATTTTTAGGCTTTGGTTACTTGTAAGCTTACAGGTTTTGTTTTCTAGCACTTGTTTGTTACAGTATTTGTGTACAGAATCCTCTCTGATGCTCCCTCCCCACCCACCTAATTTCTCTGGATGAGTACTTAAATTTTAGGCTGAAATTAATTACACTACTTTTGCCCATATCTTTGCCACAATTTACAGTCTGAAGGAGTTGCTGAAAGTCTGCAGTTTTTGGGCAGTCTGATTTGACAGATTTTGCTTAAAGTAGTGTATGACTGGCACTGTCTCAGATTATTTCTTTCTTTATTATTTTTTTATAGGTCTAGACCAGGGGTGTCCAATCCTGCTCCTGGAGGGCCACTGTCATGCAGAGTTTAGCTCCAACCCCAATTAAACACACCTGAACCAGCTAATCAAGGTATTTAGGCATACAGGAACCTTTCAGGCAGGTGTGTTGAGGCAAGTTGGAGTTAAACTCTGCAGGACAGTGGCCCTCCAGGACTGATTTTGGACACCCCTGGTTTAGACTGATTCTTTCCAGTTGGAGGATATCATACATGTTTGATATTGAGCTAATTTTAAAACCTTTTTTTTTTTCTTCCCTATTTGTCTTTAATATGATGTGCATGCTTGTGTTGAGAACGATGTGAATGGCTGATGGGGTGCAAATCTCTGTTCAGTTTATGATCGATGCCTTGTTTTTATTATCTGTAACCATTTACAAAGTCAGAAAGTGAATGATGCCTAGTGTTAAAATCTGTTCAGATTTTAAAAGTCTTGTAGTGTATTCCAGCCTGTAGTTGTCAATTGTTGATGATTAGTCACAGACCTATTTTGAATGTTTTACTTGTGCTTATTTATTGCTTATTTTTCAACAGACATCCCGATGAAACCAAGCAGAAGTTCAGATTGGGTAGCTGGTTTAGAAAATCAAAAGTTACCCATGGTATTCCTTTTTTGTTTTTGCTTTGTGTGTTTGTTTTTGTATTTTTATTTATTTATTTATTAAATCATTAACCTTTTTTTAAATGAATAACTTCTTTTTGTTACCTTATAGGTTTGCACTGAAGATTCATGTGACTCTGTAAAGTGTATCTCCAAATAAGTAAAATTTTATACTATTTATTGTGGATGGATATAATCCATGTTTTCATGGGGAAAATTAATGCAAAACTAACAAATATTTTTCAAATGGACCGCTCAGCCTGTGAAAGATTAGAGATTTTATTTGCCATGCGGATTGTCATGTGTCTTGCAATTTTAAAACGCAGCATGAAGCTTGTCTGATTGCATTGTGTTAGGTTATAATCATACTTTTTTGTTTTTGTTTTAGTTTTTACAGAAGTGTTTGTGAATTTATTGATAGTTGTACCGAAAGTACAAGTATTTTGGACCTCAATCCTGCCCTCCCTTCACCCAGTTGTCTGTTGTTTATATAGGGTACATGATTGTGTGATGGGAGTTCTTTTCCCATCCTTTTTGTGAAATAAATAGTTTGTATTCATTTTTCTCTTTATCTTGAGGTGTTTGAATGATTTGTTGGAATAAAACCTGTTTATAAAGTTGGGTTTGTGTTACTGTCATTGTCTTGAACACTTTGAGTGCACTTCAGTAAGAAGGCTAAAAACTATGACACTTGAAAATAAATGCATAGAAAAAAATATGTATATCTCAGAAGTAAGATTAAAGTAGTCTGTATTGCTCTAAAAAAATGTTTTATTATTAGTATAATACCACCTATGAGAGGTAAATTATGCTTGCAGTTTGGCATGAGACAAACAAGGGGGCGCAATGCGGCTCAAAAGCCTACGAGCAGCATTCAGATTCCATGAGGTGTTTTTTGTTTGTCTAAACTAAAACATTTGTACACTACAATGCATAATCGTTTAAATATCAATTTATTTGAGTGGTACCTGACACAAATGTAAGTCCGCCCAAACAATCTCTATGAAATGATTACATCAAAAACCTTACGGAGTTGTCACACATGGCTCTGATTTGTCCATAATGATCTGCGCTGAGAAAAGTAACAGGTATCACATGACAATGACGTCTATGCGTTACTTATTCTGGACGATAATTTAAAAACACTGCGAAGTCTTGATAGAAATTTTATTAAAATTATACAGTGAATAGTTTTAAAATAGAATAATAATTAAACTATTTATTTAAACAATTCTTACAAGAGAAAAAAAAACACCTGCTGTCGCGTTGCTGTGGTAACAAGTTGCAGGTCTTGACGTTCTAGCGCAAACAGCAACAAGAGACGGAGTAACCGAAATATAGTTTCAAAGTAATTTACCTGATAAAAAAATGACAGAGTTGCATCAGGCAGCAGCTGCTGGAGATTATGATCTAGTGGAAGATATTGTGAAAAAAAAATCATGTGACCCTAATCAGAAAGACTTGGACTGGAACAAAAAGACACCGCTGCACTGGGCAGCATCCAGAGGCAGGTTATGCATTCAGGATCAAAATCTGCCATTTTAGATGCTTTTTTTTAATCCTAAATATAAAAAGAGAAGTCATTATACCTAAAAATTAAATTAATAATGCTAGTGTAGACTAGTGTGAAGGTCATGAATCTTGATGTTGAATATGTTGACTTGAAGTGAAAAGTGACCTCTGGACTTGATGTCATGTTCTTGCATGTGTAATGTTAAGCCTAAGCTCTGATCATGTCTAAGGTCAAACAGAAATGGTTCGGATACTGATTGAAAATGGAGCAAGGGCTTGTTTGAGGACGGACAATGGATGGACGCCCGCACACTTTGCAGCGGAGTCTGGGAGACTAGCAGTACTACGACTCCTGCATTCCCTCCATGCACCTGTCGACAAGGAGGACACTTCTGGGGATAAACCTGTCAGGATTGCTGAAATCTATGGACATGAAGATTGTGTTCATTTTCTTGAAAAGTAGGATGATTTTTGCACTTAGTAACTTTTTTTTCTCAAATTGCCCATTTCAACCTCTTGACATCCAGTTAGGCCTATGTGTTTGACTTTTTATAGTAGCATTTAATTAATAGAATGATATTTAATTGAGTTTTGATCAGAGGTACTTAAAATCAAGTAAAGTAGATATCCCTGAGCAGAAGTCTCTTGTTTTCTGAATTAGCCTATATTTGTCACATAATCAGTTCTTATTGGACTGACTCCTATTAGAGGTCAAGTATGGTTTATACACACTTTATATTATTATTATTATTTTGTATTTTCTGTTCTACGTTCTTTTGATGTGTGGACTAGATTTGTGGCTACATAATGTGATACTAGGCATTTAATAATGTGGTGTTCTCTGTACTTTCAGGGCAGAGATTGAGAGCAGAAACTATCGGCAAATGGAAAAATTAAATGGACTGCCCTTAGATGATACTGATGAAGAATGGGAACAGGAGAGAAACGAAGCCAGACTGCAAGGAAAAACAAGTAATTAAAAAGTAGGTTTTATTATACCATGAGAGCAAAAATACAAATTAATGTGCGTTTTTTTAAATGTAAAAAAAAAATTAAATGTAAAATATAAGAGAAAGCATTGTCAGAGGAAGTAAAATTGCATGCCAAAATTCTACAACTGTCACCAGTTTTGAGTAATAACCAAGTAAGCTATACAGGCATAAAAGCATAAATATACTTACATGAATTTACTTAAAATTAAATATACCATTTTTAGAAAGAAAAATTAATCATTCACAGACAGAAATCTAAATACATTCATAATACAGTAAACTAACATGACAAAGTATACATACTTGAGTACACTGATATACATTATCCTCTGGAGTACAATATCACAAATAATAGTACAGTGTCTAAGAAAACAATTATCAATTAACAATTAAAATAATTAATAAACAATTATCTGCTTTTATAGCCATTTTAATCTGCATAGAATGTGACAGAATTGAATCCATGAAAATTTTGTGTCTTTCGTTGCTTCTAGAACGCACCGACTAAACCATTCACATCTTGATTTGGGATAAAAAACAACATTAGAACAAAATATTAAATAAAATAAAAATAAATTAAAAATTTCTTAAGCACACCAATGTAACTTACCTTAAATCTGTCCAATCTTTATTTCTTTATAATAGAAGATGTCGCTCTGGATGAGCTTTCACTTTTAGAATGTGTTGATTGCTAATGAAAGAAAATGTGAGAAGATTAGCTCTGTGTTGTTTTATGTATTTGTGTTCACAATAAATTTTGCATTTGTAGAAGTGTATATTTCCCTTGTACGAACTAACCTTGGAACCTTTGAAACGCTTCACAAGTGCATCACGAACCTTTGGAGAAAATGAAATATGCACATTTTATTGAGCATCACTGTAAAGGTTTTATAGACTGAAATCTTGTGATAGCAAATTTGTTCAGTAATAGTGGTAATAGTCCAGTCAGAAAAAGAACAGTGATTTAAAATATGTTATATTCTAAGGGTTAGTTTACCCCAAAATTTCTGACATTTATTACTCACCCTCATCTCATTCCACACCCTTAAGACCTTAGTTCATCTTCGGAACACAAATTAAGATATTTTTGATGAAATACGAGGTTTTTTTTTTTAATCTCCCATAGAAAGCAACATAATTACCACATTCAAGGTTCAGAAAGGTAGTAAAGACATTGTTAAAATAGTCAACGTGACTGCAGTGGTTCAACTTTAATGTTATGAAGCAACGAGAATACTTTTTGTGAGTCAAAACAAAAAATAATGACTTTATTCAACAATTTCCTCTCTACCCTGTCAGTCTCCTATGCAGTTTAAGTTGAAGACACATTGCAGCGCTTCCATGTTCTATGTCAGAATACTGGCTCAGTGTTGGCTGGCTCCTGCGTCAGCATCACATGCATACGTCGTGCTGCTCATGTGACCAGCGTCGGCAAATACAGAGCCAGCGTTCGGATGTAAACAAAGAAGCGCTGCAATGCGTCAACTGCTTAAGAGACTGACAGGGTAGAGAAATTGTTGAGTAAAGTCATCTTTTTTTTTTGTTTTTGCACTGAAAAAAAGCATTCACATCGCTTCATAACATAAGGTTTAACCACTGTAGTCACGTTGACTATTTTAACCATCTCTTTACTACTTCTCTGGGCCTTCTGCTTTCTATGGGAGATAAAAAAAAAACCTTTTGGATTTCATCAAAAAACATCTTAATTTGTGTTTCGAAGATTCTTGTGGGTTTGGAACAGGATGAGTAACTTAGACCGTGTGTCCACCTAAAAAGCAACATTTATACAAAGTCGACATTTTTAGTCTGAAACAAATTATCTGCGAAATTAGTTACAAGTAACAGTGCCATGTATATTCCATATCATAGCAACAAAACTGAAAAAAAAAATGCTGTGCTGTCGAAGTGCTCTCAAGCGCTCACAAACGCTTTGGTGGAAACATGGCCTTCCAGAAATTTCATTTTTTGGGGAACTAAACCTTTTAAAAACAATCCTATTGAGGACACGTAATGGGCATATTTACCTTTTTCTCTCCAACGCAATTTGTCAGTAATATGAAAAAGCCCTGCAATAAAATACATTAAGGTATTTTAAAGTACATGCATGATTGCACTCAGTATGAGTACATAAATAGATAGAAGCGTTTGATGCTTGACTCTCACCTGTAGTGAATTAAGTACTGTAAATGTGTAGTTCACGACTTGGGCCCAAGGTTTTTGTGTAAGGTCAAGATTCATTATAAAAAATCCGAAGATCCAAGTTATTCCAAGGACAGGGCTTAGGAAGACTATCGTCTTAATCATACTCTTGGCAACTTCCTTTTCGTCCCGCGCCTTTGCCTCCGACACAGTAGGGGTTGCTATCTTCATGATCACCACAGCCAGGGTGAACAAGTTTATAAACACAATAGTTCCGACAGGAAGAATAAAGGCATAGATGGAGCCCTTCAACGTACCCTTGTATACGAGCCAGCAAGTCGTTTCGGAATAGTAATGACCAGCTTCTCCGTTTCTGAATGTAATGAAGGTTATTGCCACACATAATATTGGGCATACGTAACCAAGAGTGATAGACAATCCCCAAAAAACCCTTTTCCGCAGATGGTCAAAGACAAATATTATTTGGTGAAGAATTACAAAACTCAAGCACAGCATCCAGAAGAAGACGGCTAGGAAAAAAAAGTGTTTGACTACTGTGAGGATGGAGCACCATTGTGCGGGGGTTTTCTCAGGCTCAGCTGATGCTAAAAATCCACAGTGTGCAAACAGCAAGCATAAAGCGATGTTGAATACGGCCACATGCCGAAAATTGGAGATGTCTGACTTGACAACTGCATCCCAGACCAAAATCTCAATGATTAAACACAGAACAAGTGAAACGATTGATATTCCTAAGCCAACGTAGGTCAGTTCCTCCATGTAGGGTAGGGTCACTTTATCTTTAGACATCAGTATGGTGAATGCAGAGTTGTGGTCACATGTGCATAACTCTGCATTGGTCGCACCACCCCATATACACCCTTCTCTAGACCACTTATTCGCACTTACATTCCAGAAAACACAATACATTTCGTGATTTGGGAGTCTTGTTTTGGAGTAATCAAATGTCATCTCAACTCTTTTAGTCCCACTGGTATTATTATTTACAGTAGTAATTGACAAGATGGTGGTCTCTGGTATAGCATTAATATCATTCAGCTTGGGTTTTGGTAAAATTTCATGAAGGTTCTGGAATCCAATGACAATAACCCCATTGCCTGTGATGACACTGGTATTGAAGCTACCACAGTTGTCATTACAGAGCTTCAGTTCAACATTTTTATAATTGTGAGAGACATTCGAGGACAGATTTGAGTTGCTCACCATTTCCTCAACAGTATTTAGATATTTTACAGATAAATCTGTGTCAAGATTTGCAGGGTTTTTCCAGGCGTTTGTGTCATTCAAAACATTGCTTATAGAATTGACAAAGTCCTGCAATATAAAAACAAAAAGACAGTGAAATGCAATTAGACTTTGAACAAACACAGGAAGAATACACTCAAATAAATAGGTCTTTGGCTGAACATGATCCACATCATTGAAACAAGTAACACCCAATAGAATCAACCATGTAAAACTAACTAGAATCAGTGTTGTTCGTTTACTTTGAATGAATGGCTTTAATTTAACTTGAATTATTGGTTTTCAAATACCTTGAATTATTCAAGTTATCCTACAGTTAAGGCTTCTTGTTTAGTCCATATGTTTATATACTAGCAAACTAAACATAACTTTTCTGTATACATATGTTAAGTGTTGGTGGTTCATATCAGATTTTAATTTGTTATTAATTTAAGCAAATTGCACTTGCTGAACCAAACCGATGAGTTGATTGTCAAACTCTTCACAACTTTAAACTTTCTGTGTGTAAACAATCACATCACTGAATGAAATTCATTCAGTGACCAAAATCTGTCAGATATACATATATTCCATAAATATCTGCCATGAAATGCTTTGTTTACATGCTACAAAATTAAATGTATTGTGTACATAAAATATTCCTTTATTCCTTTTCTGTGTATTACTTTTCTCAGCAAACTTTAACTGCTGTTGATATCAGTTTCTAAAAAAGCTAAATCTAAAGAGATACATAATAGCATTCAGTTAGAAAAAAATGACTAAGGCCGGGTTCACACCGCAAGCGGCAGCAGAGCGGAAGCAGCGCGTTAGCAGCGCGTGAGCGTGAACTGCAGCTGCAGAGACGCGCGAGTGTTCACACTGGAAGCGTTTGTACAGCGTCACAGCAGCGGCTCGAAGCTGCATATAAAGTGAGCATTTCTTTACAAAGACAGATAAATTTGTTTTTATAATTGGTCATTGTTAAACTTAGGCTTGAAAGTTTGTTAACATGCAAGGTGTACAACACTTACATATATAAACATAAAATAAATAAAAATAAATAAATAAAAGCCTCGTGTCATCCATTGCTGCACACGAATGAGGGTAAGCTTTGTGTTTTACATCATCTGACGCATGAACATGTTTACAAGACTGCAAACTCGGCGAAAAAGACAGTAAACTCGGGTTTGATTTGGGTATGCAAGAGCCTATTGCTGTCTGTGTAATAACTAAAATAATGTTTATATATCATATTTTCTGGCTTGTTTAGTTTAGTTTTCTATAATAAACCATACTTTAACCCAAACTGAATAATTAAAAACACGTTTAAATGAGTAAATCTTCTATAAATATTTTTTAATATTAATTTTCTCTCCTGACATACTTCAGTTCTTGTTAAAACACACTAGATATGCTTATTCTGTGCATTTTGAGCACTTTTTGTGTGAAATCATATTTATTTTGTCCATCAAAGGTGTACTTTCACTTTAATTGAGCGTTAGCAGAGCAGCAAAAATAGACCCAGCGCCGAAACGATCGCGGCACTGCTGCTTCTGCTCTGCTCCTGCTCCGTGCTGCCGCGCAGCCTCTGCGTGCGGTGTGAACGCTCTCATCTGTTAACATGGACGCCGAAAAAATACGCGCTGCTTCTGCTCTGCTGCCGCTTGCGGTGTGAACCCGGCCTAAGTGTCAACAAAAAAAAGAACAAACATTAAGTTTAAACAACATTTAAATAGTCTGACCAGTATGACTCCCATAATGACAAAAAAAAGCCATTGACCAATTTATTGAAAAATAACTAAGTTTTAAAACATGAAGTAAATGTTTTATGTGAGTTACTACATTTTGCAGACACACAATAGATTCCCATAAAATAGTTGTGACAATTACACTTACAAATGTAGATAATGTTAAGATCAAAGAGATCGAGGAAAAACAGAAATACTTGAGATATATGCTAAAAGTAAAAAGTTCTATGACATTTCTTTTCACATGGGTTGTGTTACTCCATCAATTGTAATAGATCAGATCTCTAAATATATAGATGTGGGTCAAATATTACTGAAGTTTTAAAGAAGAATTAAATGTTAATAAGAGGGTTAATGCATAATGTTTTAGAGAAACTAGAGAGAAAACATACTTACAGGGATGACAGTATCATTCCATTTATTTTTCTGTTGTTGAGATACATAATTCATGACATCTAAAATACTTATAGATGCATTAATATTTGCAAATGAGTTGAATGTCTTGATTGTGGTAGAATCCTTTATGCGTTCGAAAATGTCTTTTGCACTGTCCTTAATGAAGCCAATACCTTTATTTAATTCCTGTTATTATGAAGGTAAATAAAAATCAAGCGTTTAGTACTAAGAGTAAATATGGCCAACAATGAGGAATGCATAAATAAATACCAAATAGTGATACCTGTACATCCTTTTCAATGACATGCAGGTCCTTATTCACACAAGAAGAGATTTCATTTTGCCACGTTCCATTTTTGCATTCTCTCGTTCTCAAACCAACAGCAGAATTAATACAATTCTTGCTGGCATTGTAATTGCTTTTTGTGATGGGCCAGCCTTCATTTGGTTCACAGGTTTGTGACGACTCTAGTGAAAAATAAATATACTAAAATGTATTTGAAATATATGTATTTTATGCTAAGTATACTACAAATGTATTTACATATTTATGTACTTAATATAAATACCCTGCAATTGTACCTTTAGTATACTAAATTGGTATAGTCAAGTCAAGTCAAGTCAAGTCACCTTTATTTATATAGCGCTTTTTACAATGTAGATTGTGTCAAAGCAGCTTTACAGTGATAACTTTGCTGCACAGCAGCTCTTAAATAGTGTCAATGCAGGCAGATCAAAGCACTGTTGAATATCAAATGTCAAGTCAAATGCCAAGTGTCCCCAACTAAGCAAGCCAAAGGCGACAGCGGCAAGGAACCCAAACTCCAACAGGTGACATCAGGTGGCAAACAGGTGGCAAACAAGTGGCAAATAGGTGTTAAAATGGAGAAAAAAAACATTGGGAGAAACCAGGCTTAGTCGGGGGGCCAGTTCTCCTCTGGCGAACAGTGCTTTGTTACCTTAAAGTCTGCTAAATTGGAACAAGTATTTTTGTGTTGAGGTCCAACTAAAGATATAATTTTTTTATTGTGCTAAAGTGGAACTATTACAAGTATACTTTAGGTACAATTTAAATACCTTGCATTGAAATTATACAGTGATCATACTATCCTTACTAGTAGTGATATTAAACACATTTTAGGCTTAATATTAAGAAATATGCATTGTGCAATATAAAGAAGAACTCCAAATAAAGTTTTATTAAAATATGTACGTCAGTATGTCAGTAGTATGAAATGAATGTAGGCCTATTTTAAATACATTTTGGTAGTTTTTTCACTTGGGCAGATTCTACATCCATTGGCTCTGACATGTTTTCTCACCGTCATGCACCTAACTCAGAAACTCTTCAGAAAATTCATACACTGTAATAAATGACCGTGATTTTAACAGTAAAAGACTGTAAAATGCTGTGGTGAAAAACTGTCAATTGGTTTACAGAAAGTTCCCGTACTATATACGGTGAATAACTGTAATAGATCTAATGGTACATTTAATGTAATTTTACTGTAAAATACCGTTAAATTCACAGTTTTTTGGAAGTGAAAAATAACAATTCATTGTAAAATTTACAGTGAAAAAACGTAAATTAACATTCCCACAATTCCCTGCGTGACACTTTACATTTGATATATTTTTGTTGAAATAACTCTGTTTCTTCTTAGTTTTTCTCATTTTTTTCTAATCAGTTATGTACATTAGGGTTTTATGTTACATCTAATGTTGTTAAATTAATGTTTATTGCATTTTTAAAATTTCATGCATGTTACCATGATGGTGTTTAGTGTGTGTGTGAATGACACTGTGTGCACCTTCTATATATTAGTATTGTTCTCCTCAGCTTGTGGAAAAGCTGCTTGTGATGAACTTTGATTCATCATGTGACTCTTATCACCACTGTGTTTGGTGACTGTCAGTGTATTATAAAGGTACAAAACAAATATTAGTACTACTACTACTTGCTACTGTTTTTTTTACGGTAAAGTTGTGGCAACCACAGCTGCCGTTTTTTTACCGTAAATTTTACTGGGATTTTTTTTACAGTGTAGTTACTAAAACTCATAATTATGAGTTTTATCATAAATATATTCTTTCTGACATGACTTGAAAACACTGTAACCGCTGAAGCTAAACCTTGACCACCATTGGCCTGTCTCAACGTCCTACTATTTGTTGAACCTCAATGATTGATATGTTTTGAACATGCCATAAAGCCAATGCCATCACAATCACCAACAACTGGTTTTGCTGTACTTTTGCTTAACAACAGAACTTGTTTCTGCTAACAGGTGCTGTGAAGACTTTTGCCTACAGCTCAGATGTATGAGCAATGAGCAATTTGTAAATAATTATTATAATTATTTAATTTGTTAAATATTTAAGTACTACTTCTGTAATTTATTTTTGAATCCTATGTTGACCTGTGATGATTAAATTTACAATTAAATTAACTGTATTTGAGTTCTACTTGTTGAGTGTAAAAATAGTATTGGTCCAGATAAAAGTTTACATGAAATGTGTTTTGAGTTGCAAAAAATAATCATGAAGTAAGTTTTATAATTATGACCTACTTTTCAATAATTTGCCCACACTTTGAAAATCAGCTATAGGCTATTGTTTAATTAAATTCAAATTTATTTCTTTAGCACTTTTCACAATTTTGCATGGTCGCAAAGCAAATATACATACAGTACATATAGAAAGGAGTTACAAAAGTAAATATTTGTAATTATGACAAATAAAGAAAACAGCATAGTTTGAAATGGTGAAAGAAATTCACGTATCTGATCAGAAGTTTCATTACTTTAGAGTATTTCTAATGCATTCCAATGCACCTACTGTAATACACTTTTTCCATTAATGCTACTTTTATGGCCTGTTGCACTTTGAAATATGGACTCCAGCCCTTTGGGCTGTCCAAATATTACGAATTATTAAACAAATTATTAAACTGATGCTGACAAGTCCTCAAAAATTACACAAAAAGTTAAAATGACAAATAAATTAAGAAACGTTTGCATGAAAAGTAAATCATTTTAATTCATGCATCACATTTAAATCTGCAGCGTAATGCGAGATCGCCAATTCATTTCATTGCGTTTTACCTCAGGAGCAGTTGTGGCGCATTGAGAGTTGAAGCGCGCCGAGACAATCGGCAGAGGAATGTTACAGATGGGGTTATTCCATCTGCGCGCACTGAAACACAAGCAGTTCAGTATGTTCACATTCTTCCACCAATGAACGGAACTGTCCAACGCTATCTCACACCTAATTTGTACGTATTTTACCAGGTGGCTAATTCGTATGAATTCATACAACCTCACTCGTACGAACTGTCTGTGTTTTAGTGCGCGCACAAGAATAAAACTAATGTTATGCCGGTTTATGCAATCGCTTCATGTTGCGTTAATGACAGATCATGTCAAGTAAAAGGGAAGCAAAACATTCTTGATAATGAATGTTGCGTCTGCTGGTTTCATTTCTTACTGTGCCTATATTGAGACTTTTCTCGACAATTCACAGTCTTTTAATCCATATAATTTGTGCTGTCATTAATAAAGTCTGCACGCTTATACAGTAGCTGTACTTGTAACAGTATAGAGAGAACACAAAGTAACCCCAGTTTTGCATTGAGTATATCTGTGTGGTGGCGCAACAGGTAAAGTGAGTGCTCTTATGCGACAGCAACTTGAGTTCGAATCCAGCCTGTACTGGTTAGTACAATCAATATACAAATATATATCTGTTCCAGTTGTCTCACTGATGTTCACTGGATAAGTAAATTACTGGTATACTGGGGCTGTCTGTAAAAGGCATATTCTAAAGCTGTAACTTTATAAAGATTACTTTATTGTAGCCTATTTGAAGCACACTATATTGATTCCATTAGCATACTACAAGTAACCTTGGAATGCCATTGCAATGTGTTTTAAAATCATTAAAAGTTTCATTAAAAATCAGTATAATATTAATGTATGTTCAACACTCTTACTGTGTAACTGAATTGCAATTCTAATGTCACCAAAATACATTTGAAGTTTATGCTGAGTGAATTTTGCATTTCAAAACTTAAATACAAGAGTATATTTAAAGTGTACTAAAGTATACTTGGAATAGTTCCACTTTAGCACAAACAAGTATATTTAATACAACTTTAGTTGAACTTCAGCACTGCTTTTGGACAACTAAAATGCATTTAGTACAAAATTAGTTGTTCCAATTTAGCACACTTTATGTATACCAATAGCGTGCCACAAGTACATTTAGTTATACTAAAATAAATTGTACTTAAGTATACTGTTTTTTCACTAGGGGAGGCTGTATTAAGGAACGAAAAAACTATTATAAAATTTGTTTTTCTCATCATTTTTGTTTTCATAATTTCAAATCAGAAAATATTCACTAGCTTTTAGTAAGTGTATGCATCAGTTCAGAAGAAACAAAGTAATGCAGCTTTTCAGCCATATCCAATAACATTAATTCACTGAAAAATGAAATTTGTGTCCCCATTCACTCACCATCATGCCATTCCAAATCTGTATAACTTTCTTTTGAGGAATTTTTCGAATAATATCCTAGCTAGTCTTTTCCTTTTAAAACTCAAAAGTCATACAATAAGCTTTATGTGAACAGTCTAAAACAATCTACTGCTGCAGCTCTCAGATGTCATTGTTGTAGTCAATGCTTTTGCATTACAGTTCAGAGCTTTGACAGAGGGAAAGATTATCAGTGAATAATGATTTTTTGTTGTATGGATTTGGAAGTCATTTGAGCCACCTTTTTTGTCATTTAGAAACCTGGAAAACCCATTATATGGAAAAGAGCACCCGAAGACAAAGCCATAAAGGTTTGTATGAAAGCACATTTCCGCCACATAAGAAAAACATGTTTTGATAACTGATAATTAGGACATAAAAAGTCACAAATTTCTAAAAAAAAAAAAAAAAAAAAAAAAAAAAAAATTCTAAGTTTTGACTTTTTAACTCATGAATGTGACTCTCATAATTTCCACTTTTTATTTCATAATAATGATTTACTGTGCCAAAGCATTTTTTTTCCCATTATGGTGGAAATGGGCTTCCATAGATTTGGACATGATGCTGTGTATAAGATAAAGGCTGAAAGTTATAAAAGCTAAAGCACTTAATGCTCATATAAGCTGATTTCAGTCATGTAATTTAAGACAAAAAAAGATTGTAATTCATGTAAATATATAATTATATGCATTTATAAGGTGAAGTGGGCAATTTCTGAACCATCAGCAGTGGCCCCACAAAGAGTTGTTCCAAACATGTCCATTACCACCCACCACTGGTCAACTAACATACTGGACCCATCCCCTAACTCACTAAATAATCACACACTTCACCTATAGAATACTGAAACTTTAAAAGACATACAGAATTAAGTTAAAAACACCAAAACTTACTTTTAATGATGGGGAGCTGCACAGTCACCTTTCTGCTATTTGATTTGGATCTATTGTTTGTGAAGTTACAACTGACTTCCACGGTTTCGTCATTATTTTCTTTACAATATATGTTCTTTACTGCTGTGTATGATATAACGTCCCCTTGGATTACTAGAGAATTCAGGAATATGAAAATTGTTTATCATCAAGTGTGTAAATACCATAAATAGATATTTATTTTTCCATTATTTACACTGCTTGTGTTTGCATTGAGAGAGCAAAAATAGTAATGAGATGTACTTACCTGTTACTTGAACATCACTTAGACCAGGATCCCATGTAACAGTGTAATTTTCTTTGCTGAATGGAATGTTACACTCAATTTTACATGGAATTACCGGCGGTGAAGTAGTTTTACAATCTGGAAATTGGGGAGTACTCCTGGCCTGTATTTCTGGCAAAAGTGCTATGTCCAACTCTCCGCTTGCTTTGTGTTCAATGGTCCCTTGTGTATACACGCACGTAAATTTTCCTTCAGACAGCAAATAGATAAAAATTATTTTTCAAAGTTGTAAATAGAATAAAGATTATTAAAAGATTATTAAAGTATGTTTCACAAGAAAATACTATTTTAGCTTTTCCACTTCAAAATTTCACATATAATCCATTGCGTTACTTGCCATTTCTTTGTAATTGTTTGGGAAATTTACTAGCAATTTCTGAGTGAAAGTTGTTTCTAAACCAAATTTTTTTCCTGTGCATTTTTCAGACAAATTAACCTAGACATAAAATATTACTTTTCACTCATTTTTAAATATAATAATTAAATCCGAGTTGGCTTAAATTTTAGTTTAAAGCTGAAATACAGAATTTTTACAACATTGAAAAAATGACAAACATCAGCTTTAAACTGAAATTTAAGGCAAGACACCCCAGGTGAATACGGTAAAAAAAATAACTAATAGGTATCACCATACTACCCCAGGTGATTGATTACATTAAAAATTGCAAAAACAATTTTGTATTACAAGTTTTCTAAAATGTAAATGTTTAAATATGCAAATTAAGTGTTATCTAATTAAATATGCGCTAATTTGCATACATTTCTAGAACAAAAATTGAAATATTGGATGACTTCAGGTTCAAAGTTCTCGTTTAATTTTTTGGACATATTAAATTCAAAGGTTTTTACAGAGGCAATTTTGGATCTCTCTTTTTATCACTCCATAAATCAGAAAATACTATCAACAGCCAGAAAAAAATATATATTTTCACCATTTTTTAGGAATAAAATGTTGTATAAAATCAGGCAAATTATATATCAACAAATCCCTCTGTAAAAACCTTCAGAATATAATAAAATATATAAAACTGTAAAGTTTGGTGTAAATAAGTGGAGATTTCTGACTCAGAGCAGGAGAAAAAACTCATTTTGAGAAAACGGCCTTTAAAGATATTTACTGTAATTGAAATCTATAGACGCAAATAGATAAAGCGCTATAAAATATACACTTAAAAGTGCATTTTGGATGTTTTCTTTCCACCAGTCTGAAAAAAACACTTTATGAAAAGCCAAAAAGTGCAAAAATGTTTTGCCTGTAGTGTCTCCCCTTAAGCCAACTCGGATTTAATTATATTTAAAAACGAGTGAAAAGTAATATTACTCTCAATGTCATGCGATTATCTTAATTATGTGTGTGGAAACATACCTTTCCAGCTTTCTGAAATTCCACTGAGTGCAACAATGTCTTTTCTATCATCCTTTGTAAATTTGGCCTCTTGTCCTTTTGTGATCTGTGTTGTTTTATTCTTGTCATCAGTTAAGAACCACTTTACCTCTCCCAGGGCCTCTGGTGGAGTACAAGTTATATTTGCCACGGAGCCTATATCAATCGGTTGATCCTCAGGTACTTGAATACTAATGAGGCCTTTGGAGAAAATAAGATGTGAATGTGCAATAAACTCTTCTTTATCACATAAATTTGTTTGTGTAGTATTATAAATATAAAACAGTGCTATAAAAACGTTTAAATAAATAGTTCACCCAATGAATAAATAAATAAGTTACCTGTTGTAACCAGCCGAGTTCCATTCAGTGTAATAGCTGTATTCTTAAGCTCATTAATTGAAACTGGACCAAGTATCTTCACTGTATAATCTACGACCACACTGCCATAACTTTAAATAAAATGGGAGATGTTAATACATTTGTCATTTATTTATTTTTAAATAAACAGAAAGAACAGTAAACAGTATTGCTAGAAGTGTTTGTCATCATGATTACCTGTAACCGTTGATAATCAGAGAATCAAAATATTTAAATGTGCTGTAATGTTCCGCAAGCTAAAAGAAATTAAAACATGCAGGTGATGTATATATATATATATATATATATATATATATATATATATATATATATATATATATATATATATATATATATATAAACAGTGTATTATATATTTCTTGAATTGATGAAGCTAGGCATTGTGCTGCCTGTATATTTCTGTGTGGACCTTAAAATGCAGGCCTACCACCATAATAATACAAAATGTAATGACTTAAAGTTAATGAAATTTGTCGTTTCCATGAACAATACCTAGTAGGGAAAGACTAAATGCAAAATGTAAAACACATTAGAATGAAAAAAAAAAAACTGGTAAAAAAAAAAAAAAGAATGTTAAGAAACATAATCTTTAATACAATGTGATATCTCAAGTAGGGACTAAACCTTATACTGTATGTGATTTGTGACAGTTAGCTGTTAAAATTATTATTATTAGTGTTGGGGGTTGATTTTCAGCAGTACATACCTTATCCCTTATTTTCTGATTCAAGGTCTCGTATTCATCAGAGCCTTTTTTCTCTTTAACACATAATATTGAGCAATCATACTCTGACATTGTAGTATTTCCATTGATGCTTACTGAAAAAAAAAAGAAAAAAAAGAAAGAAAGAAATCGCAGCGTTCGATGACTGTTTCTTTCATCAAGAAATCTTGTGCCCAAATCAACACAGCTCTACCTCTTTTGTCAGACAGGCACACAGCGGTTTCTTTAGGTTTAAGAGAGCAGGACTCGTCTTTGCAGCAGGCATGATTTTTGCATATGTCCTCACTCCATGTGTTTCCTGGCATGCATAAACAGTTCTTATGTGTCTCATTCAACATGCAATCTGTAAACAAGCACATTAGAGATTTTTTTTTTTTTTTTTTTGTATGTCAACAATTATTAATCAGAAATGTAGCTATTGCCCATAAAGTTGACCCATTTTAGGTCATTCCCCTTATGAAATGCATTTTATTAAAATGATTAAACCTTAATTTATCATGTAAATAAATCATAGGCTAATAGTTTTCTTTTAGCACAGTATCAAGTTAAGTGAAAAATCAATTTATAGGTTTTTCCTAATTGCTGAAATCATTTTCCATCATTTTAGACTTTCGTAAAATCCCTTCAACCAACAAAGCCATCATACTCCAGGACCGGACTTCAAATTTTGTTTCACTTAAAACCATTCCATCTTGTTTGATCAAATGACATAATATTTCATAATGTCAACATTTCAAAAGATGCTTAAAAATATAAGTTTTAATATCCTCATGTTAGCAATAAGCGGTCATTAATAATGTTGATGTTTCTGAATTTGATCAGAGCATATTGCTGAAAGACTGTTATTAATTTTTACAGGAGGCATATTTATTTTTAACCCTTAAAAGCTACCACAAAACAGGACCCTCTTTTATGGTTTTTTTTATTGGCATTCTGTATATGAATATATCTATATGAAAATATGAATATGAAGGAGTTTTTATGTACGTGGCTTGTGTTTTAGGGAAATGTCTGTAAAATTACCAGATAATGTACCAGTACCTTTTCAGGGTTTTTCTTTTTCTTGTTTAAGGATGTTTTTTTGTTTTTTTTTTGCATTGTGTAATTTCAAGCATTATATGTTTGTTTACCTGTTGTGCTGGTGATTTCGGTTACAGTTGCATTTTTCACATTTATTTGTGCGTTTTCTCCCAGAATGTCCACTACATTGGAATACACCGATTTCTCAATTTCAAGCTCAACAAAATACACCATTGTGGAATTCCCTGGAATGTAGCATTGTGACAGACATTCAGATTAATGGAAAAATTAATTTGATTTATTCAACAGATTATTATTGATAATAGGCAGAAATATATATATATATTACCTGCCACAGCAACCTATCAAACAAGAGTGGGAAAGAGTTAATGCTTTAAATTAATATATTGTTTGTATAACTGAAGAACTTTCAAAAAAGAATTAACCCACCTTAAAAATAATTGACAGAAAAAGGAGAATAACCCCTTTAGACAAATTCATTTTTGTGCCATCAATTTCTGGTGGATGGAACAGAGCGCAGTCATGAACATATGAACGTGCATATGCCTTCCATCAGTGACGTCAATCAGGCAATACATTTATTCATGTAGCACACACATTTAACCAAAGCGACTTACATCTTCCAGAATATACAAACTGGATAAGGGAGGTTTATAAGGAATGAAAGCAAAGTAGTTTAGTAAGTAATAAATTGACCACAGCAATATGCATTCAGATACACTACCAATCAGAAGTTTGGGATTTGTTTTTCAAAGAAATCTCTTCTGCTCACCAAGGCTTCATTTATTTGATCAAGAATAAAGTAAAAACAGTAATATTGTGAAATATTATTTCAATTTAAAATAACCATTTTCTATTTTTGATTATATTTTAAAATGTAATTTATTCCTGTGATTAAAGTTGAATTTTCAGCATCATTACTCCAGTCTTCAGTGTCACATGACCCTTCAGAAATCATTTTAATATGCTGATTTGCTGTTCAAGAAACATTCCTGATTATTAACAATGTTGAAAACAGCTGCTTCATATTTTTGTGAAACCTGTGATACGCTACAAAAATATGGGGTAAATAAGATAAAATATATTTTATTCAGCAAGGATGCAAAAGATTTCTAGGTAACACTTTACAATAAGGCCTCATTCATTAACATTAGTTAATGTATTAACTAACATGAACTAACAATGAGCAATACATTTGTTAGTGTTTATTAATCTTTGCATTAATGCATAAGTTTTGATTTTAATAATTTATTACAAAACAAAAATTTTGTCAATATAGAATATATTAACATTAACTAAGATTAAAAAATGCTGTAGGTTTGTTCTTTCTTAGTTCATGTTAACTAATGAAACATTATTGTAAAGTGTTACAGATTTCTATTTCAAATAAATCCTGTTCATTTAATTTTGTCAAACTGGAAAACTTTCTATCAGCTTTCCTTAAATTTTCCACAACATTTTCAACATTGATAATAAAAAGCATTATTAATAATTGAGCTGCAAATTTCTGAAGGATCATGTGACAGCGAAGACTGGAGTAATGATGCTGAAAATTCAGCTTTGCCTCACAGGAAAAAATTATATTTTAAAATACATTCAAATAGAAATATTTATATAGAATAAAGAGAATTTAAAATAGAAACAGTTCTTTTAAATTGCAATATATTTCACAATATTACTGTTTTACTGTATTTTAAATGTGAGCATAAGAGACTTCTTTCAAAAACATTTAAAAATCTTAATTCTTCCATTCTTTTTAACAAGTTACATCCTGATACATGGAGCTGAAGTGAAGAACACGAGCTAGAAACCTTTAATTGTGTTGACCTACCTCTTTGGCTTGTAAGTCCTGACAGCATTATTGATCCCTGGATTCAGCCTGTAATTTAACTGCAGTGATAACTTTCTTAAAAAAGTTACAAGAGTCCATACAGACAGAGTAAGAGGATGGAATGATATCCCAGTCAACGGATTTTTCCAGTAACCCTCCTGATTTGCATTATTCAGGTCACATGACTCCAAAGCATAAAATACTTTTATTCAAATTATTCTCCACCACAATAAAAAATGGCTCCTCTTGAATAAAAATATACTGTAAGTGTATTTGTAAATGATACACTGTAAAAACATTATTGTTGGTTTAACTTAAGTAATCAGATTGCCTTAAAATGTTGAGTTCATACAAAGAAAGAGATCTCATGATCATCAATTTATCTCATATAAATATGACACTGCACTACTTTTCCATTGTTTTTCAAAGTAAACATGCTCTAGATCAGTGTTTCCCAGCCCTGAGGGCTGTTTCATAAAACAAGATTAGAAAACAAGCCAGGCTTATTTTACTTAGTCAGACTTCTTGTCAGCGAATTGTGTTTCATAAAACAAACTTAAATTAGGTCAAACTCAGTTACTCTGGCAACTTATGAAGGAAAATAGCCTGGTCCGGGGCAGGCAAACTGTCAGGCTAAGCTGAGCTCCTCTAACACTGACCAATAGGAATTTTTAACACATGATGTTTTATTAACAAAATTCGGGAGGAGCAAGTTCAGATAATTAACCTAATTAGCACAGGTGGAGAGCATTCAGTTAATCAACTCAACCAATGTCAAAGGTATAAATTCAGCAGACTGACTTCTGTTCATCTGAGAGTTTATCAGCATCCCTCCTCCACCCCATCTCCTCACTTATAGTTCTATCTACTTTTACCACACCGGGGGGAGTACTCTGGGTTCGGGCCAAAATTCCGAGCTCGGAGCCCTCTCCCCGGACAGCACGCCAAATACGCAAAACTTTACTCCATTTAATTGTATGGATATGTGAACTCGTGAAATATATATATATATATATATATATATATATACACACACACACACACTTACTAAATAGTGCTAAATAAAAAAGTAAAAATTAGAGAAGTTTATTAAAAATTAAGTGTTATATATCCCACTGAATCATTCTCAGATTTAATGCTGACAACAGTGGAAGCACTTGGGAGAGAACTGTCAGGAGACAGTTTGTTTTAAAATATATGAATACATTTCTCTCTGGTTTTGTTTGGCAGCTGTAGTACCTTTATGGTTATTAGAAGAGCAGAAATTAAAATCACAAAATTAAAAATTAAAATAAATATGCACAGACTAAATTTTAATTGCTAAGATGAATCTAAACTCAGTAATTGGCCCAAAGTAGCTATATCGATTTACCCCATTACAATAGTCCATTTATAGTTACTATCATAAAAATACACTTACTTGTAGGTTTAAAATTGTACATAAGGCACATTTAATGTCCAACATCAAATATTTTAGCGAAATGTATATTTTAGAATTATTGCGCTTCTATTGCGTTCCGTCTGTTTAGCGCGCATGCGTGCAGCAGCGCTCGTTCACTGTGAAGTTTTGCAGCAAAATGGAAATATTTGCATGACTTTCTAACATTTACAGATGGAGAATAAACTTCTGAAAATTAAGTTATGCACTGAGGAAAACACCATGTCTCAAACACATAAAACAGCACAAAATGTATGCCGTTTCCTATGGTGGATCGATTTGATCCATGATCGACCTCTAGGGCTGCTTAAAAAAAGCGTGCACGCGAAATGATCTTGACTAGGTAAACCTGGATCGAATTAGCAGTATTGTGTGAACTTCAATTATCTTTTATGAAACCGTTTTAGCCCGAACTAATTTGTTAGGTTGATTCAAGTCAGGTTTTGGAGCTTTTCTTAGCATATTTTATGAAACAGCCCTCTGTTCCTGGAGGCACAACAACAGTAAACATTTTGGAAATCTTTCTTATCTGACCCATATATTTCTGGTCATGGAGTCTCTACTAACGAGCTGATGAGTTGAATCAGGGGGTGATTGGCAAACACACCAATCACACAAGGGGGTGATTGGCAAACAAGACACACCTGGGAACAGTCAGGAACTAATCAACAAGAAATAATATAAAAGTCCTCACACAGGGGAACACAGGCTGGGATCATGACAGTGAATTGCAAGATATAAAGTTATAATTGCAAGAAATAGTCAAAATTGTATCCGCAAACAGTGATTGACTGTCGCACAACTCTGAACGCAATTCAGTGATGTCAAGGCTGTTATGTGATTGGTTATCAAGGCACACATGATCCAATTTAGCCGTTACTCTTTCTCCAACGGTACAGCCACGGACCCTCATATCTCCCAATAATAAGACCATGGCTGCGTCCGAAAACCTAGGTAGCTGTCTTGCTGCCTTATAAGAGAATGACTTGTACGGCAGCACCTCACGAAACTGATTTCGGACAGCGCGAGCTTTGGTGAGAACTAAACAAATAATTAATTACTACACTAGTAATTTCTCGATAGAAATGATATCAAAATTGAAATATGTTGGTCAAAATCATACATTTATACAGAAACTGAGCAGCAAACGCAACTTTCGGACGCCATCTTTATTTTTCTAGCTCAACTGTCACAGAATGGAAAGCACAGGATTGTGGGATATCAAAGGCAGCTAAGGATACATCTATGCTTCCTTCAAAAATCGATCTGAGGAAGGTATCTCATGAGACAGGAACTGAAGCTAACATTGGATTCGGACGTGCATTGATGACTTCCCTCGAAATGTGTCCTCAGAAGGCAGCATTTTCAAGTTTCCGGATGCAGCCCATCTCTGAAACTATTTTTCTGCTCACCTGTACACATGCAATAGCAAGACAGAACCAATCAACCACAGAAAAACATAATATGGATCCATTAATTCACAATAAACAAATTAAACTAGCCTACATAGTTTGTGCAAGGTCACTATGATCTTGCCAAGTAAGACATGTTCCTGGATCAGCATATTTTGTTGATCCTGGAACAACATTCTTGTCTAAAAATGTAGTTCTAACCCTATCCCTACCCCTACCCCTAAACCTAACCCTACCCATAACTTATCCCTAAAATCAGAGGGAAATTATAGGTGAATAACACAGATGTTGAAGCACCTAACGCTGGTTGTGCCTAAACTTTGACATAAACAGTAAACTTGTCCCTCAAATCTGATTGGTTGATTGGAATGTTGTTTCAGGATCAACAAAGATGTTTATCCAGGAACATGTTGTACTTGGTAAAATCACGTTCACCGTTTGTACAATTACATGTATTTAAATTGAACGTTAAAAGTTCAAATGGATCACTGTCAGAATAAAAAGGTTGTTTTTTTTTATGGGTGCAACAACCTGTCACTGGCAGTCCCTTATGAAAATGAATCATAGTTTTATATTTGTAGATTTCCATGGTTATCATGACAGTAATCATATTTCAACCATGTGTAAACAAAAATATCTAATCATTTGCAATTAAGGTGTGTTAAATGTCTTTCAAATATAATGTTAAGTGGGTATCATTACCAATTTTACTTTTAGTAATAATTTAAATGTTCAGTTTAGAGGTATTGATATCGACGATACTGGCCTTTGAAATTATCGGCATCATATCAAAAACAAGATAAGTGATATCACCCATCCTTAGTTACGAGTGTGAGCACAAGCAGCAAGATAAGTTGCTGGCTGCAGTTCACTTAACGGCTACCGGTGTCGCTAATAACAAGAATTTCTGAACTGTACTTAAGGCTGGTTTACAATCGGCGATTTATAACAGTCCTTTACGATGGTTGCTTGTCAGACTGTACAAACATGATCCTCATGTCACACTCTGGGATCTCAGCTTTCTTTTATGTCAGATTGTACGACAGTCAAGACGCGTTAAAAACAGACGCGTGCATGAAAACTTTTCCGGAGTTTTACATCAACTCATACACGTTCGGTGACTGTGAGCTGCATTACACGCAGTACTCAAATGGTGGCTAAAAAAGACATCTCTATCGTTAATTTTGAACACGGCTTATCTGGAAAAACTAAGACAATTTGACGTTCGTCGTAGAAGTCACACTGCAGGATTGTGCACCAAATTTTCTGACACTGCCAGAATTTCATCGGAGGTTAAATTTGATCGCAGCGGTCTTTAACCGGCTGTCTGTGAACATGTCAAACTAGCGATCAAAGACTACAGATATCAGGCTAGGATTATAGGAATCGTTTAGGATTTGCTAAATTTGTCTCAGACGACCAAATCATGGGCAAAATCGCACAGTGTGAACCAGCCTTTATCCTCTGAAATAAGTTCAACTATTTAAAGCTGCAGTCCGTAAGTTTTACCTCTTTGTTGCCATCTCTGTTTGAAACCTGCAATTGCAGTGATTTGTGAAATTATCATCTTTATGTGGATTGTGCTTTGGCACGGCTCCAAATGTTTTGAGGTGTAGCTGCAGCTATGTGTGGGGGCTGTCAGTCAACGCACCAGTGTGGATCTTCACTGTACATCGTAATTAAAGATGCATTTAATGTATGTCCAAAATAAGTATGTATGTCCAAAAAAAAGAAGTTTCACTGGAAAATGTCATCTGAAGAAGTAACATGTCATCCACTTTTGTTCTGACAACTGAAAAAAACTATGGATTAAGCGAAAACGTGTGCTACTGTTACCTTAGTTGTACTCGTTACATCAGAAGAAGAATGGCATCTATGCTAATATTAGTCTCTCTGTTTATCCTGAGGATTACCGTAGTCAGCCGGATCCAGACCGTATCCAGGTGAGATCGAGGATGTGCGCCTAGACACGACGACAACGCAGCCCTGAAGTGTCAGCCGAGATTGAGTCAACTAGATCATCCCCTGTGAAGGCCTCACCGACACGACAGCCAGTGGCACAGCTCCTCAACCATCCCATACCTGCGTGATGAATACGATCCTCAACTGGATGGAACTGGAATAAATACTTTGACTGTTGCGATCCCATCGGACTTATGAAAACTGCCTGAATCATAATAATGCACTGTTCGCTGTTGGCCAGAGGAGAACTGGCCCCCCGAATAAGCCTGGTTTCTCCCAAGGTTTTTTTTTTCTTTCCCATTTGACACCTGTTTGCCACCAGATGTCACCTGTTGGAGTTTGGGTTCCTTGCCGCTGTCGCCTTTGGCATGCTTAGTTGGGGACACTTGACATTTGATACTCAATAATGTTTTGATCTGCCTGCATTGACACCATTGTATGCGAACTGAACTGAGCTGGATGATGATATCACTGTTTACTCCAGTGCTGATATAGATAAACTAACTAAATTAATAACTATTGATTCTTACAACGGAATGAATCAATACTGAATTTACTTAAGCTGGACAATGATACCATTTTCTTTAAGAGCTGCTGTGCAGCCAAAATTGTATACCAGTTTATCGCTGTAAAGCAGCTTTGACACAATCTGCATTGTAAAACGCGCTATATAAATAAAGGTGACTTGACCTGACCTTATTACCCAATGAACCACTGAAATGTCTTACCTGTCTAGCAGCCATCTTTGTGTCCATTTTAGGTCACGCCACCTTTCAAAAGGCCTACCGACTTTTATTCTTGTTTTCACATGGGCCTGATCGCTTTCCCTTTTTTTTACTGTAGGCTCTCTGCAGTCTAGAAAAAAGAAATTTTATGAAAAAAATTTTTTTACCACAGTTGTCGATGATAATTGTCAATGATAATTGAACTTTCTGGATTACAAGCCATCATCTCAAGTTTAAATACATTCCAGCTGCTGTAAGAAGAGGCTACAAATGATGCACCACCAGGAGGAAACTCGTATTTCCCGCTAAATCCTACCAGTATCACTCAGATTATAAAACATTATTACAAGCTTACCATTGTGATGAGATAGTTTTGAACACTGATTGGTTATGTACTTGCTCAATAATTGATTTTGGATCATTTTTAACCAAAAAAAGTTACAACAGCAGCTTAAAAAAAACAAACAAAAAACATGTCTCTAGATCTTTTTTTTCTTTTTCGTTTTACTGACCTGCATCTTTCGTTTTTAACAGCAGAAATACATTCTGTGTGAACTGGCCCTAAGAGTGTTATTTATTTCAATAATTCCATTAAAAGAATAGGGTAAAACGACTCCTTACCAGTGTTGAAAAAAATAATACCGTAGTTTGTTGTTCTGGTTTTACCATAATTCCAGTGTGTTTATACTAGCAATGATGTTTACAAAATATTGCATATATGCAACAGGTAAGTATTGTAATTACTATTTTTATATATATATATAAAAGTAAAACTGCTGATGAAAGATAACAGTTTTGGTGTTTTTTTTTTTTTTTCATGAACAAACACCACTCACATTTTCTTACTATACTGACATATTGCTTTCTTTATTCGTGTTATTAGTTTTCAGGGAGCAACACAGCGGATTTCCTGGTCATTCACGTCATCTGATTTGTTAGAATGTAAATTTTTTATTTAGCAAACACACAGTTCTACCCTGCAAAACCCACAAATGACTCTGCTTATCTCATGTCTCCAGTATAACATTCTTCATTTGCATTTATTTTGCTTACAAGCAACATGTACTCATGTTCATGTTATGAACTTCGTCTGCCCTAGCTAGTCATTTTGAAAAGAAAAAAAAAAAATCCTGCAGGTTTTGTTTTCTAACCTGGTTTGGTTTGGTTCTTTGCCTACAAAATAGTGCACAGTTGAGGAAAGAAAAGTTTGGACTCATCTAATTATATACTATCATTATACCGTTTTTCCAACACTTTGGAATAATAGTGATGTCATCAAAACCATGAAACCCTTCCAACTCACTTCAATTTTTTAAATATGCAGGCACTATTTATTATTGTGTACAAAGCTAATTTCAAGCAGAAGCCTTTTGTTTTGTTTGTTTGTTTGGTTAGTTAATTTTGTTTTGTTTTTTTTCTTTGTAGACGGATTGGTAGAAAGATTGTGTCCAAGGTCTAAAACTGTTGGGGGGATGTTGCAAAATAACGTCCATCAGTTGCTAGTTTGAATATCAGTAAAATTCAGTTGTTTGGGGAATCAAGCCTCAAGGAAACAGACCTTGTCAACAGCAGGCTCATTCATTTACCGTATATAAACAAAAGTACAAGATACAATCGCAGCTCACAAAAACTACTCAAAATAGCACAGCTGTATTTGCATCATACTTTGCATTCCCCATAATTTTTATGAACTGAAGCCTAGTTTACTGGCGTTTACAAGTTTACTGACGTTTGCTTCTTGTGGCATTTTATGCTTATTTTTTGTGATAACGTTTTACAACTGTAAATTATAGGCAGATATCTACATGCTTCATACTGCTGCTTTTGTGTATATACAAAACATTGTCATATTAATAATAATAGATAATATGTCAAGCTCAAACTACCATCTGTTTTCCAAACTTTTTTGTCAGCAAAATTATTTTCAGTCCTGAAATATTTACTTCTGCTGACTGCTTAAATTAATATTTCAATAATTTAAGGACACATTCACATGTTCACGGTTCTCTGAAGTCAGTTAATGGTCTCATGACATGCACGTAAACAAACTAAAAACAGATGAAATATTTTATGTTTTATTTTGGTTTTTATTTTTAAATCGATTTTAATTTTACATTTTTTTATTATGTAATTATTGATAAGCTTTTCTAACTTTTATGAACCCCCTGCAAAAATCCCTAGTTTAAATTGGTTTAAAAACTGTGACAGACAGAAATGTCTAATGCTTAGGTTTAGTAGCTGGATGAACTGGATGTTGTGACCGATTTTACCTTTGTAATGTATGAAAAAAAAAAATTCACATACAGATGCAATACATGTACTAAGAAAATAAATAGGGTCAATTCTGATTTTATGCTGGCTTTAACAACTAAGGAGACGTTAGAGATCAATAACTGTCTTCCTATGATGGTCTGGTTACTTTGGGGCAGATGTCAGTTGAATTTATTTGTATAGTGCTTTTCATAATTCATAACTGTTATAAAAGCAGCTGTACAAAGACCAGTGCTTGACACGAGCCCCAGTGAGGAAACCAGGAATTGGCAAGGAAAAGTTCTGGGATGATCCAAAATAAACACGATTACAGTAGTCAGCATTGTGAAAACATAATGTAAATGCAGATAATATTTTCCTTATGCTGTTTAAGGGATTAAGAGAAAATGCTTTGTCTTAATCCCTTAAATAGCCAAGAACATGCTTTTTTTTTTTTTTTTTTTTTTTTGGTACTTTAAAAATGGCTTTCCAGTTCTTGTTCATGCAAAACAGCATCATTACAACATACATATATTTTACAATGCAAATCTATCATCGAGTCATGAAACGCATCAAATCTAATCTGACTGAAGGGAACACATATAGCTTTGAGAACTCGGGCTGTTACTGTATGTACAGTATCATCTGCTTTGACTACTTTAGAAATTGGTGCCAAGTGTATACTGCAAATTTTATAAACATTTCGAAGGCTCTGACCTTTGGTTGCTATGTCTTTAAGTCAATCCAGTCCTCAAGTCAGAGTCATATTCTGTTCCCTATAGATAGACAACCTTCACTCTTAAATTTTTTTTCAGCTCTCTATATGATTCCATGAAGAATCTTTCCAATGCACAAATGGTTCTTTGTAGTGGAAAAAAGGTTATTTAGATTATTAAAATGTTATTCACATTAAGAAAAGAATGTTTTTCTTTTAAGAACTGTTCCATGGAAGGTTCTTTGGGGAACCTTTGGTTCTTCTAATGCATCACTGTGAAAAATTCCTTTTGCAACCTTTCATTCTAGGGGGCTTTCACACTAGTACTTTTGGTGCGCACCCGGGTTTGATTGACGTCAGAGTTCAATTTGTTTGGATGATGTGAACGCTGTCTTCCAAAATCGAGTGCGCACCTGTGAACTGTACCCGAGTCCGCTTAAAAAGAGTGGTAAGGTTTATGTGAACTCCAGTACGGTTGACTGCTGATATGAATGCAATCACACTAAAAGTGTGAGTGAACCGCGATTAATGACATATGATATGATGAAATGTGTGTTTCACTTACTTTCCTGATGAGCGTGACTGACTCACTGCAAGTAGAGAGCTGTATATCTCATTTGTGCTCACCTTTAGCATTCTTTTGGACATTTGCTGTACATTCGCAGTAGGTAGACGCAAGTGTCGTTACGTACTGAGGCTTTGTAAACAAAACCAATGGTTCAAAAACAAAAATATAGATGAAGTGAGCACTGCTATGCAATTTGCCGTCTTCTCCTGTGCCGTTGTTACCAATGACGCAAACGCACCAGAGTTTGGACCCAAATAATATAATCTGAACTCAGTCCAGCAGGGGCAGAGGACGGGGAAGCAATCGAACCAAGTGTGAAACCACCCTAAGGCCTTGGGTATACTTACTTTTTTACGCATAGTGGCTAAATCCCAAATGGAACACTTCTATGCACTTTTGGTCTTGTGGACTTACAATGGCTGCCGCGTGTCTAAGTCCACAAGACCGTAGAGTGTCCCATTTGTCAATTTTAGGCTTCAGAAGGGTGCTCACGAGCGCTCCCTTTGCGGCCGATATGCGCCCTTGATGCGCATTTTTGCGAGCTTCGCGGCAGACTTCTTCCCGACAGTAAAAGTGGCGTTACGTAACCAAAGTGCAGACTCGTAGGAAGACTGCAAGTGTTTAGGGTGCCATTTGGGATTCAGCCAGTGTATGCCCACAGCCTTGGAAAGTATACTTCACTTGACTCGTACTCATACACAGGAATTTGACTCATGCACAGTTTTGAGAAATCACTCGCCATGAGTTACAACCCATGTAAACATCTTTGTAATCTTTCATTTTAGAGTTGTACAAATGAGGGTACTTTCTAACCTCTTCACACAATCTCTCGTCTATACAGGCCTCCATTGTCACTGTAGCTTGCATGTGTTCCGATCTGTACGCGCGATTACAAAAAATCCGGCTGTGCGCATACAGTATGTGTGTACTCTTCTGATGACAAAATTTGCCTCACGCACACTGTACGCTGACCCTCGCAATGCGTAAAAAGTTAACTATACTTTGGGCTTAAAGCCCTGGGTATACTTCCGTTTTTTTTTACGCATACGCTAGTGTATGTGCGAAGTTTAACGCACAGCCTTGGAAAGTATACTTCATTTGACTCGTACACATACGAGCAATCTCTCGCCATGTGTTACAACCCATGTAAACGTCTTTGTAATCTTTCATGCTAGAGTTGTACAAATGAGGTTACTTTCTAATCTCTTCGCACAATCACTTGTCTATGTAGGCCTCCATTGTCGCTGTAGCTTGCATGCGTTCTGATCTGTTCTGTTTATGCAGTTTATCTTTGACTACCTTGTGAATCGACGTCCCCAGGGCACGGTTACCTTGTGGACAAACAAATTACTGCAAAAAAATTGCAGTAAAAAAAAAAATGGACCTGCGGTTACAAAAATCCAGCGGTGCGTATGCACATACTCTTCTGATTGACAAAATTTGCGGCACGCGCACTGTACGCTGAGCCCTCACATTCATGTAAAAAGTGAACTATACTTTGGGCTTTAGGCTGTTGTTGGACCAGAAAGTGCTGCCGTAGGCTTCATTTAGCAGGAAGTTCCTGTAAGCTATCATGTGATGCGATTGACTGAGCCTCAGGACTGCCACCATCAGCTCATCGAGAACTGACATTTAGCCAAGAAATAACACTCTGAAATGTCAGCATGACATTTGTCTGTTTATAAAGTTGCATTTACAACATTTCAGCCAAGCATCTGACCATGAAACGTAAAGCCATCTCACCCAATCTTGCTTTTAATAAACCACAGCATTATCCTGCTATTTTCACTGATTCAGAGTTCAGTCTTCAGAGGTGTTACAGGAACTTATCCTTTTCTGTCTTTCTTCAAAATGGACCTAGTGGTTTAACTGGTGAAGCAATTTACACCAGTGAAACTTCCTCAGGTATCTTTACATATTTACAATACAGTGTTGTGCACATAGATTTTGCACACTGGAGACATCTGCTGGTCAAATGTGAGAAAAACCAAAACAATGACCACTGAAATTGGTAAGATACTTGCAATTGTTTTTAGGTAAAATATAAAGCATATACCTTCATTCATCTAGGAAATAAACATCAAAAGTCCACATCATATTTCACCCCAAAATCAAACATTAATATTATATTTTACTTACATTATTTGCATTGTCTTTATTTTCACCAAAATTAAGCACATTTTCTTCCACAAATTTCCATTAATGTAAAATTAACCAAAATCAAAATATCATTCATGTAATATGTGTCACAATGGGGGGAAGATGCTAATGGTCCTGTTTTTATTTTCGGGTGAAATGTATGCCAGACCGGTGAGATTCACCCACAACAGCAGCAACACGTGATGCACACATGCTTTTATTGGAAAAGTGGATTTGTAGAACAAATCATTTGGATTTGTACTTTACATCTTTACAGATAAAAACATTTTAGAGCATGATGTAAATTATTTTTTACTGGTTTCGTATACAGCAGCTACACATACAAAGAATACAAACGTGACAGAAATATACAGTCCATTATAAAAATTTACACACAGGCACACTTCTTCCTTCAAAATAATTACAACCAGACTGAACTCTTACACATCCCTGTAATGAGCATTACCGACAACATCAATATACAAAATATTCACAATACTTGGCACTAGAGTGCAGGCTAACCCTGAGCGCTTATGACATTTTTGCTACACGGAGGTCTCTTGTTCCACATGAGACACTGGATTTGATGAGAGAAATGTTTCTGTCTCCTCCGGTGTTCCAGCATCCTCCTTTACGTTGCCATTTATTTCTTTAGGACCATCAATCTGCTAGAAGCAGTTTCAAGGGTTAGCTCACCCAAAAATATTAATTAAAATCATTAATTACTCACCCTCATGTCTTTCCACACCCATAAGACCTTCGTTCATCTTCGGAACACAAATTAAGATATTTTTAATAAATCTGAGAGGTATACGACTCGCCCATAGATATATATAATCACCAATTTTAAGGTCCAGAAAGGAACTAAAGACATTGCTAAAATAGTCAATGTGACTGCAGTGGTCCAACCTTAATGTTATGAAATGACAGGAATACTTTTTGTGCGCAAAAACAATAAAGTAAGCGCTGAACGTAAACAGTGTAGGAGAATGACACAGAATATAAGATATTGTTGAATAAAGTAGTTATTTTTGTTTTGTTTTTGCACACAAAAACAATTCTCGTGGTTTCACAACATTAAGGTTCAACCACTGCAGTCATGTCGACTTTTTTTAACAATGTCTTTAATACCTTTCTGGACCGTGAAAATGGTTATATTGCTGTATATAGAAGAGTCATATACAGTACAGTCCAAAAGTTTGGAACCACTAATGTTTTTAAAAGAAGTTTCGTCTGCTCACCAAGGCTACATTTATTTAATTAAAAATACAGTAAAAACAGTAATATTGTGAAATATTATTACAATTTAAAATAACTATTTTCTATTTGAATATATTTCACAAAGTAATTTATTCCTGTGATGCAAAGCTGAAATTTCAGCATCATTACTCCAGTCTTCAGTGTCACATGATCCTTCAGAAATCATTCTAATATGCTGATCTGCTGCTCAAGAAACATTTAATGTGTACAATTGTACAAAATATTTGTGTACAATATTTTTTTTCAGGATTATTTGATGAATAGAAAGTTCAAAAGAACAGTGTTTATCTGAAATCTAATCTTTTGTAACATTATAAATGTCTTTACTGCCACTTTTGATTGATTTAATGCATCCTTGCTGAATAAAAGTATTCATTTCTTTAATTTCTTTTCAAAAAAATAAAAATAAAAATTCTTACTGACCCCAAACTTTTGAACAGTAGTGTATAATGCTACAGAAGCTTTGTATTTCAGATAAATGCTGTTCTTTTGAACTTTCTATTCATCAAGGAATCCTGAAAAAAAAAAAAAAGTACACAACTGTTTTCAACATTTTCCAAACATCATAAATGTTTATTGAGCAGCAAATCAGCATATTAGAATGATTTCTGAAGGATCATGTGACACTGAAGACTGGAGTAATGATGCTGAAAATTCAGCTTTGCATCACAGGAATAAATTACTTTGTCAAATATATTCAAATAGAAAACAGTTATTTTAAATTGTAATAATATTTCACAATATTACTGTTTTTTACTGTATTTTTAATTAAATAAATGTAGCCTTGGTGAGCAGACGAAACTTCTTTTAAAAACATTAAAAATCTTAGTGGTTTCAAACTTTTGGACTGTACTGTACCTCTTGGATTTCATCGAAAATATATTAATTTGTGTTCTGAAGATGAATGAAGGTCTTACGGGTGTATTTAATGACAGGGTTAGTTTTTGGGTGAACTAACCCTTTCACTACAGTAAAATCACCCAAAGCAACAACGTATTTAATTGTACAGCCATGGTAGCATCTTACCTTTTGTTCAGGAGGGGAAGTGCAGCAAGCGCTCGGCTGCACAAGCTTGTACAGAAGGGATCGTGCAGTTCTCACCACTGGATACACTGTGCCAGATGCCACATCGTCTCCTTTTGTTGGGCCTTGCAGTAGAAAACAGAATATAAATTATAAAACTGTATTTTTACATTTTATGAATGGCGCTTGCCCATTGTAACACTTAACACGACAATGCTAGGGTGTTGTAAGTGGTTATCACAGTTATGTTTCTGTCAGCATTATTTTAGTATTATTTATTAACATTTTGAATTTTCAAAGACCTCAGATGACCAACACCTGTGAAGAGACGGCGTCAACTCCTGCGAGGACCTCAGAAGATGCAACATGCACATTCCCAAATTTCTATATATCCTAATTATTGTTAATATGTAATTCATTTTTCCAGGAGCTCATTACTTCTACCTTAAAGTTAAATGCTAACAGTGTTTGTAAATTAATTGCCCAAATTATTACATTATTTGCTAACTGCATTCTACTTAAATTGTAATTTTGACATGCAATCTCTGTAAAGCTGCTTTGAAATGATATGTATTGTGAAAAGCGCTATACAAATAAATGTGAATTGAATTAGATTTTATTTATATATTTTCAACTTTAATTTTAGCAATTTTATGTTCTTTTGTCATTTTTATTTTTTTTTCATGTTTTTTAATATTTCTATTTAGCTTTAATTTTTTTTTTTTTTTTTTCAGGTGTAGTTTTAGTAATGTTTAGGGCTGTCAAGCGATTACATTTTTTAATCTAATTAATTACATGATGTAGCGATTAATTATTCTAACTAATCGCAAATGAATCGAACATCATGATCAAATTTGGCTGAGAAATTACTCCCAAAAGATCATTTTAAGTCATTATTGTCTAAAGCATCACATAGACATTAATAAAAATAGCTTCAGCAAGACATATTTTATTTGATTCAACATAGAATTTATTACACATTCTCTTTTGGAGCATGAGGGTGAGTAAATGATGACTAAATTTTCATTTTGGGGAGAAAGTTCTTTTAATGTTTTTTTGTTTTTTTTACTATAGAAATATGAAATGATTTTTTTAAATGAAATTATACTCTAAATAAGAAACTAAAACTGTAAATGTCCTAATAATTAAGTCATTCATTCATTTATTCATTCGATTCGTTCAAATGGCTGATTCATTCAAGAGTGAAGTAAATGGTTCTCTTTGCAAATGGTCCATTCAATCATTAGGCCTGTTGGACTTGAAGTGGCTCTGCACAGAAAAATATTAGAGAGCAGATGGCTCCGTATGCTTTTGAATCGCTCTTGTGGTACTCTGATGTCATACACGCCGATCAGACTGTGCCGTGCCGCTTCAAGTCCAACAAGCAGGGAAAAATTGAACAAAACAGACAATATTGTGTCTTAATAACACAATATTAAGTTCTTATTTATTAAACTGTTGTATAATACCAGTATCACATTTGCACTCGTGCTATTCTGGACAGAAAAACAGCACTCGTATGATATTGCACTCGTGATATAGCTTAACTACATCACATATGATGTAAATATGAGACAAAAACTCAAACAGGGGCATTTCTTGCCCCATATCCTGAATTTTAGGGACATTCTAACTACATTCTATAGGCTTCATCATGCAGCAAGTTGTTGCCACGCATCATATTCGTCATCAATCAACTGTATGAAATGTCAGATGACCTACATATGTCTGGGGTGTAATTAATTAATCTAATTAATGTGTTAAATCGACAGCCCTAGTAATGTTACAAATTCAACTTTTCAGTTAGTTGACAATGCAACAATTCTAATATTTGTTTAAGTTTGTCACCTAATATTTATATTTTATTTTATTTCAGCTTCATGGTAACACGTTACAATAAGGTTCCCTTTCGAATGGGAACAAGACAGATCTTGCTCTCCATGCCACTAAGCAAACTGCTGCCGCAATCAACCGATCGATGGTGGCCATGGTGGCTATGGAGCATCATCTTTAGGTGAACCTGGCAGACATCGGGGAGAAATTTTCTCCTTCTTGCGCAGGTTTCGCCATCTGAGCTTTTTGGCATATTAGTTGAGGCGGTGGTCGTGAAGTTCAGAGAGGCGAAGGTGCGGTCTGCGGCCTTTAAGACCTATATACCTTGGCGGTTTAGGTCCATGCCACAAGCTTCTATGGGGCTTGGCCTGTCTTGGTCTGAGGACCAAAAACAGGGCCTGAGGGTGAGCATTTTATGGATTATGTATGGTTTATTATGGAGTCGTATGGATTACTTTTTTATATGGATGGATGCATTATTTTTGGCTTCAAAACGCGCCCCCCCCCCCCCATTCACAACCATTATAAACCTTGGAGGACTAAGGATATTTTTAAATAGATCTCTGATTGTGTTTGTCTGAAAGAACAAATACACCTAGGATGGCTTGAGGGTGAGTAAATCATGGGATAATTTTCAATTTTGGGTGAACTATTCCTTTAATACAGATTAATAAATGCTTTAAAAATATATTTCTTATTATTAGTTCACGTTAGTTAATGCATTTACTAATGTTAACTAATGAGACCTTATTGTAAAATGTTATCCACTTTATTTCAATTCATAGTTTTAGTTTTGGTTAACCATAAGGCCTTCTCAAGTGTAAACGTGTGATTTCTCAATTGAAAATCTAGTCCACAAGACTAAATTTCTAAGTCGGATTATTTCAAAAAGTAATATCACAACAATAAACAATAAGTAACACTTTTTTGATGTCACATTCTGAATAAATACTATCAGAAGCTCTTTAGGTGAATGTTTCTCACCTGTCATGAAGCTGATAATGAGTCCTATAACCACCACAGTGGAGGAGTTGAGAGCACTGTACCACATGTACGACAGAGAGTAGAAGCCATCCAGCCCTACGGGTCTGCTAAAAAACACAGAAAAGTCATTTTAATGCTTTCCCTCAATATATACATTTACATTGCACTGCATGGTACTGATCTACAAGTCACCTGGCAGCATCTATGACGGCAGTCACGGCTGTGATGGTGATGTTGTCAGGGGTGACTGCTACTGTAGAGTTGAATGGAGGAACTACAGAACTGGACATCCGAGCCAAAAAACCACCAATGCCAACCCAGAAAGCCACGAGCAGACCTGCAGCAAGTCCTATTACAGCTCCCTGAATGAAAAAGAGAAAACATCCTTAATGTGAAGTTTATTTAAGCTTATTTCCACCACGGAATAAAAAATAAAATATAATTGTGAGAAAAAGTCAGAATTGTGAGTTAAAAACTCTGAATTGCGAGAAATATAGCCAGAATTGTGAGATGTAAACTCACAATTGCAAGAAAAAAGTCAGAATTGCAAGATATAAACATGGAATTGTACATGCACACAAAAAAAGTCTGAATTACAAGTTTTATACTTGTTTTAAACTCAGAATTGCAAGACAAACTTGCAATCACAAGAAAAAAAAAAGTAGAAAAAAAACAACAACTTGGAATTGTGAGAAAAAACTCAAAATTGTGAGGTAAAAGTCACAATTAACTTTTTTATTTTTTTTATTCTGTGATGCAAACAAGCTTCTATAGAAGTTGGATGAATTAATGGATGGAAAGAAGGAAGAACTTACAATGCTATTGGCACATGGGAAAAAGATGCCGAGACAGAACAGACCGAGCAGTGGCCCACCAACCATCCCGAAGATACTGAGAGCAGCCTTAAAGTGAAATACACAACTAGAGGTTAGCTAAGGGATAACGCACATCCAGACGATTGTTATTGCAAAACAAACCCTGACAAGCAGATCATGTTGAGTCTGGTTTATAGTCTGGTTTATTATTATCTGGTTTATTTTGCGACAACAACTGGCTGGTTGTATGATATCTCACATATATTACAAGGCTACTTGTCACACAAGTGAATAATTAGACAAAATATTTATTATAATTAATCGAAACAAACACAATGTTTCTGTGAAGAAAAAAGCTTCTAGTAAACAGTTTTTCAACCCAGACAAAGATGGACATTTAAGGGATAATGTACAGTTGTATCACTTATTACCCGGCTTTTCACCACATAAATAAAGATGGGAACATTTTGATATGAGAACAGTTTTAAAATCATACCTGTTTATTATTTTATAACCCATTACAGTGTACAAAATTATCTTCCTAGCAACAAGACGAATACCTAAAAAATACCTTTTAATATTTTTTTCCTCAGCAGAAACAAAAAAACTGAATTGCAAGATGTAAACATTTCAGGTTACAAATGTAACCCGGTTCCTTGAGAAGGGGAACAGGTATGGGTGGGCGATATACCAGTAAGACACAGTTAGAACTGGTAGAAATTCGACAACCAGTAGATATTTGACTATCGTCTCTATTGCAGTTACATTGTACGACATGTAACGTTGCTGTGCTGCGCGGTCGCGAAAGCTTATCATCTGAATGCATTTTTATTGCAGTTTAAAAATAAGTGATTTCACAAACTGTGCACATGAAGCCACTACTCAATGAGCATTTGAGTACTGAACAGTTCGTTTTGCCGCATAATTGGGCTTGAATGGTTAAATACATATTATGTCAAAATGCCCGCCTTGCAGGTATCTTTGTAAACACAGATGAGTATACTGTATCTGTGAATTTGGTCTTAATGTGACAGCAGCCTAATAAACCTGCTGTGTCATTAATGTTAATCAAACAACAAAAGAAGAAAATCTCTCACTGCTCTTGACTGAATCACTTTTGTAACTTTAATAAGAATGAATGCATGTTTAATTTACACAGACAGGATACATTTTTGATTTCTTAATATAAGCTGATTACAGCTATAAATTCATATTCATCGCTTTTTAAAAAAAGCATGTATGCTTACCTGAAGAACTGAACTGTTCATCAAATGGACGACATAAGCCATAGCCAGACATATAATCCCATATGATAGGGCTGGATGAGGAATATAATCATCCATTATAAACATGCTCACTATTTGATCACTTTGAGCAAAGGCGAAATCAGATGAAACATATTCTATCATTGTGCAAGGCAGAAATCATTTCAAATGAAGAGATAAACATTCAGGATAATGTCTCACCCAGCATCTTTGACAGCAGAGTGGCTCTGGCCTCCGTCATTGAGTAATGAGGTTTGATCAGATCCACCATGGTCACCGTGGCCAGTGAGTTAAACGCTGAGGATATTGTACTGTCAATGAGAATAATCTCAGTTTTATTTTACAAATAAAGTATACTTTCTATATTTTTGAGGCATGCAGACTACTGTCTTTATCTGTATCTCTTCAGAATGTAAGTTTATGAGAGACAAAAGTAAACAAAGCAGATCTGCATGAACATGCACTACAGAGTACGATTTTTTTTAAAGAAATAAATGTTCTTATTTGGCAAAGATTCACTGAATTGATCAAAAGTGACAGTAGACATTTGTTTCTATTTCAAATAAATTATTTTCTTTTGAACTTTCTATTCATCAAAGAATCCTAAAAAACTCTTTAGTGTCCACAAAAACAAAGCAGCACAACTGTTTTCAACACTGATGATAATAATAATAAATGTTTCTTGAGCAGCAAAGCATCATATTAGAATGATTTCTGAAGGATCATGTGACACTGAAGACTGGAGGAATGATGCTGAAAATTCAGCTTTGCACCTCAGGAATAAACAACATTTTAATATTTATGCAATTAGCAGATCATGTTGCATATCATTCATTTTTGGGGACATTTTGACTACTTTTATGACAGTTGTTTTCTAAAATCATTGAAGATTACTATTACAGTCTTGCTACAATACAGTCATTTTGCTTTTACTGAAATATGATCTGTGAAATAGGATTTCCTCAATCATCAGGCTGTTACCTGAGAGATGCGCTAAACAAACACGCCACAAACAATCCAGGAAGTCCAGGGAAGTTTTGTAACATGTCCATGACAAAGTAGAGCACCATCTGTAAAATCAAAGAACATTATTCTTATCAGGAGCTATATATACAGGCACATGTATAAGATCATTGTAAATCTGGTACTAGTTTGGTGCTGCTAACCTGGTCTTTGGATTTGATGTACTGCTGTTCTAAAGGGCTGTTGTTTCCGTAGCAAGCGTACATGACCAGCCCCATGAGACAACTGAGCATCAAAGCCACCTGAAGACACGGAAACACCATATAGCAGGACCTGCACGAGAATTGTAAGAAGTACAGCTCTAAAGTTCATCTGAGAGGTTTTGGGGTCTGTACACAGCAAAATCCCCCGAGTTAAATCAACTCTGCTCAGAGAACATACGGTCCCTCTCTACACAAGAGTTTAAATAACACTGAAGCAGAGTTAAAGTTAATTATGATGATAATATGCTGTTTGTGGAGTTGTTTAATCAGATCTTGAGAGATTTAATGTCTTTTATCTTCAGTTGATTTAATCTAAGGCTGTGGCTGGAAGTCATTTGTAGTTATTGTGTTTCTCTTCAGTAATTCTGCTTGTTAACAGCAGGTGCTCATCACTAATGCTCAATCATAACTTAATTAATCTCATTAACTTTAACTCTGCTTCAGTGTTACTTTAACACTATATAGAGAGGGACCATATGTAATCTGAGCAGTGTTGATTTAACTCTGGGGATTTTGCTGTGTACGTAGGTAAAAGGAACGCTTACATGACGGCTTCTTTCTCCGTACGAGAACTGAGGTACCTCTGAACCTGAGCCTGGTTCACTCCATAAAGAGACAGCATGAGGAACACACCCCCAACACCTAACGTCCAGAACGTGTGTCTCACCGTTGGGTCAGGATTCAGGCTGAACAGACAGAGTCAGTCAACTGGAGAAATGACTTTGAGTATCAACACAATATCCTTCATGTCTGTAGCACAAACAGTACAGGATGAGTTACATGCCCAGATTTAATACTTAGAATTAGAGGTTTGTTCATTTCACAACTGATGTCCTGAGGCAGTCAAAAGAAATTTCTCAAGGTCAAAACTTAGTATTAAAAAGTGAGAAGTCATAATTAGAAAACATATTTGTTAGGGATTAGGGGTGTAACGGTACATGTATTTGACCCGAGCCGTCACGGTTCGGTGCATACAGTCAGACGACAAATACAGTCAGTCACAAGCGATCCACACTCCAATCCAGAAGGGGGCGCATGCAGTAATGCTGTTTTCTAACCGGCACAACAAGAAAAAGAGCAGAAGAAGAAGAGAAAATCTATGCACCAACCCAAAACAAAAGTTCAGATTGCACGCAAGAGCTTGCTAGTAGCCTATACGCTGAGTTTCGAATCATTTTTGTGACACGCTCCACAAGCTGCACTGAAAGGAACCCAGGATGGCAGAAAGCCGAATCCTGTTTGTTTTCTTTATTTTACAAAATACATTTACAGGTGTAGAGTGTACACAAATAAAAACAAACCCGTACATGGAAACGTACCGAACTCGTATCGAACCGTGACTTCTGTGTACCATTACACCACTATTAGGGATGTAAAAAAGTTAACACATTAAATTAATGTAATAATTTTAAATACATTAACCAAATTTTATATTATTTCAGGTTTCATTTATTATTATATTTATTAAAACACTTTAATTATTTTTATCATTAGAAAATAACAAAACAAATCTGCAGGGATAGTTCACCCAAAAATAAAAATTCTGTAATTAATTACTCACCCTCAAGTTGTTCCAAACCTGTATGAATTTCTTTCTTCTCCTGTACACAAAAGATATTTTGAAGATTTAGATAATTGATAAATCAAACAGTTCATGGACCCAATTGACTTTCATAGTATGGAAAAATAAATACTATGGAAGTCAATGGGGCTCATCAACTTTTGTTACTGACATTCTTCGAAAAATCTTGTTTTGTGTTCAGCAGAAGAAATAAACTCATACAGGTTTGGAACAACTTGAGGGCGAGTAAATGAGGTCAGAATTTTCATTTTTGGGTGAACTATCCCTTTAATAATATTTTAATTGTGGACATTTAGACACACTAAATATTTTGAAATATTAAATATAAATGGACTTTATACAGTACAGCTGCCTAACCTCTAAAGAGGATCATCATCATCATCATATTTAGGGGGCCCTGGCTAAAAAAAAAAGTTTGAACACCCCTGATTTAATAGACGCATTTATCCATAATGACTCTCCCTGGAGCAACTTTGGTGTGCTGTGCCACACCAAACCAGTTAAAGTGAACATACTCGATTCCAGAGATGCGTCCACCGTCTCTGACTTTAACCCAGACTTCAGACGGACCACCAGCCTGCTGAACGCCCACAATGATGACGGCCAGCTGACCAGTAAACATGACTACTGTCTGGAAAACATCGGTCCAGACCACTGCCTTCAGCCCACCCTACCAGGAGGAAAAACATGCAAAAATAATTACAACTTCTTTGAGACCATCAAAACAAACAAGCAAATTGAAATGGGTTGACATTTGTAGCCAGTTTTACTTTTAAAGATATTTAAAGGGTTAGTTCACCCAAAAATGAAATTTCTGTCATTAATTACTCACCTTAATGTTATTCCACACCCGTAAGACCTTCATTCATCTTCAGAACACAAATTAAGATATTTTTGATGAAATCCAAGGTTTTTTTTTTTTTATCCCCCATAGAAAACAACAAAATTACCACATTCAAGGTCCAGAAAGCTACTAAAGATGTATTTAAAACAGTTCATGTGACTAAAGTGGTTCAACCTTAATTTTATGAAGCGACGAGAATACTTTTTGTGCACAAAAATAAAACAAAAATAACGACTTTGTTCAACAATAATCTTCTCCGTGTCATTCTCTTATGCTGTTTACGTTCAGTACTTCCAGGTTCTGCATCAGACCGCAGACTCATTATTGGCCGGCTCTTGCGTCAGCATCGCATGCATGCCTCGTGCTGCTCACATGAACAGCGTTGGCCAATACTAAGACAGCGTTCTGATGCAGAACCTGGAAGCCTGCACTGTCTATACAATGGAAACATCAAAAATATCTTAATTTGTGTTCTGAAGATGCACAAAGGTCTTATGGGTGTGGGACGACATGAGAGTGAGTAATTAATGACAGAAATGTCCTTTTTGGGTAAACCAACCCTTTAACCCTGAGCAGCCTGACATGTGAAATAAATAACAGGCAGAAAAAAAAAAATATTTTGTATTATTAAAAATAATATAGGTAACTCTTTACAATAAGGTTCCATGTGTTAACATTAGTTAACAATTTATTCATCTTAGTTAATTTCAACATTTACTAATACATTGTTAAAATCAAAAGCTGTATCTGTTAATGGACTTGAGCTGACAATAGAAATTAATGTTAACAAAAAATGAATACTGTAACAAATATGTTGCTCATTATTGTATTAATTACATTAACTAATGGGACCTTATTGTAAAGTGTCACCAAAATAATTTTTATTAGAGGGGAAAAAGACAAAAGTAAGATGAAATTCGGATAGCTTGTAATGTAAATCAATGAGATAATATAGCAGACTACTTACATAAAATGCAGATAAATATCAGCTGTCATATATCTCCCAATAATATGTCTTATTTAGATTATATTTAAATGCTTAGCTTTATTATCAAAGTTCTGCAGTTTTAACTGAGTGGGGAAAAACATATACATAACGATTTTAAAGGGGCTCTATGGAATAATGACACCCAGTGTTCAAAATAGGTACTGCAGTCCAAATTCAAATTATTGTTTGGCCCGCCCCCTCGTTCAAAGACACGGGTTGCCAGCTTTTACAGCATATGGTTGCCAGCAACAATAGGGAGCGCAATTGACAATGAAAGCTGAGGAGACTTAAACACTGTAAGCTGATGAGTTGATTTATCTGTTTTGATATGCTGTTGTTCATAGAGATATTTAGATGGATTCAGAGACTTTTTAGTAGAGATGCACCAATTGCAATTTTCTTGGCTGATTCCGATTTCTGATTTTTTGTTAGTGTGATCGGCCGATCCCTATTTTTTGCCGATTACGATTTTAATCTATAAATGACAACATAAACAAAAATCTACTTTTCTTCAATGCAGAGTTTTATTTTCATTAAAAAAACAAAACAAATAAAAGTCAGTAATAAAATATAAACAGCTCAAATAAATGCAATAGAATAAAGAGAGCTATGAAACTAAGTTTTTTGGGTTAACTGGGTTTTTATTCAGGTAAGAAATACTACAGAAATTAAAGTAATCAAATGTAAAATAACACATTGTGTTATTTTGCATTGGTTACCTTAATTTATGTAGTCTTTATTGCAAATAATTCTTACCATTAAAGTTATACAACGTATTCAGTCAAGAGCAGAAAGTGTCTTTGTCTTTTGTTCTTTGATTAACATGACAGACAGCAGCAGGAATATTGGACTGCTGTCCCTTTAAGAGTTTATGAACGGTGTTCAACGGACCCAATACACAAATCCGCCGCGGAACTCTATGGGCGCCGCCATCTTGCCTGCCGCCATTACTGCGTGCCTGCGAAGTGTGACGGTGTGACACTTGCCTTGCCGGTGCCCTCTAATGACATTTCAATTAAAGTTCATCCTGCTCATTAAAGAAAATGTCTGGTGAAAGGGAACATGGGTAACGTAGATGATGTCAGGCAGTGGCCAAAACTTACCGATAAAGGTAATTTATTGACAACATAATGTAATAATGTAATGTAATGTAATGAAGAAGTGTATTAATTGATGACAACAATAAAACCGAACGCTGTCATTACTAGCTGTGTTGCTAATATGTTCACAAGCTTAAGTTTCAAATAATTATTAGGCCATCCTTAAAAATATTCTTGTTTGCCATAACCCGACCGACCCTGTCAATTTAGGACCGACCCAATTAATTATTTTTTCCCCTTTTAGTCCGACCGACTTGCCGATTGTAATTGCGTTAAGACCCACGGATTTTTTTTTACTCTTCAAACAGCTAATACAAATGCAATAAAATGTGAGACACACGCAATTGACGCTTTTCTCACGCTCTCACGCCACACATCCATTTTCTCACGCACAGAAAAATCGCGAAGTAAAGAGGACACAGAGACCGACAGACTAGACAGAGCAGGTTACTTATGATAGAAAAAAATCTCAGCTCTCAGATTCTGTCAATTTTATTACGAAATTCAAACAATAAATACCGTTTTGGTGCTTGTAAATGTGACATGCTAGAAATACAGATTAAAAAATATTACAACATCAAACGACGTATAATGTTATGTTCTTGTAAACATGTTTTTCAAAATGGATTTATGTATTCACACTTACCTTCGTCTGAGGTAAATCTCTCAGAAATGACCGAATGCTGTCAGCTAGCAGCTCCTCACACAGAACCTGTTTTGGCTGATATGTGTACTGTATTACATCTTTATTATATTTTTACTTATAGCATTAAATAAAGTTGTTATTATAATAAAAAATGCATTATATTTAAATTGTTATTTTTAAATAATACTGTATGTTTACAGCATTAAGTTAGGTGAGTTGTTTTTTTCTTGAGAAAAATTAATGCCTACCTTGTGTAGCCTAGCTAATATTTATCCAAATGAGTAATATCAAATCACAATAATAATTAAATAATAATTGAATAAAAATAATAAAAAAGTGTAGCTTACCAGAAATTGTAGCCTACCATGTAAACATTGTAACGTCACTAAACCTAATAAAATTCAGCTTAGTTACTAAAATGTTTTGACAATCACAATACACTTAATGTGATGCAATAAAAACGTTTTTTTTTTTTTTTTACATTTTTTACGACCTACCGACCTTTTTTTTTTTTTTTTTTGGCTGTTACGGCAAACCAAAATATTTTTAAGGATGCGCCACGACCAGTTGTAGCAATAAAATACATGTTCTTATAGGTATTCAAGATTATTTTATTAATCATCTGGCATGCGATGAGCCATCTCGGTTATGTGTTTCATCCACTTTTGACGCACATCTTGGTCCTCCGCTCGACCAGGAACTCTGTGCAATCCGTATGGCCGTAAACATGGGCAGTCAATGTGCAACAAAGCTTCGTGGATTACACAAACGGTTTTATTCCAGGCCTGTAGTTTTGTGCTGTTGTTAAAACAACCAACCACACAACACGCTCTGCCCGGCATCACTGGACAGCATAGGTACTAAAAAACTATATAGCTAACATCTGCTACAGCCTACGGGACCAACACATAGACTGTAAAAAAAAAAGATGGACGACGCGACGCCGCTTCCTTCCATTGTATTGAACTGAAGCCAAAATGGGCTGATGAATGGGCGCTGACACGTTACGCAATACGTCAAAAAAAAAAAAAAGTTTGGAGCCTGGGCATGCGCAGAAGGAATCGTCGTGGAGCCGGAGGCGGAGTCGCGATATCAAACTTCCGCCCAGACGACTGCGTCATCATTCATGTATTTTAAATAGACTATAAAAATTATACACAATTTAAAAGTCTACCTATAAAATAATAGGCTATTCTGTTTCTAGAGCAATAATATTTTTGAAACAGCAAATTCAGTAGATAAAATCAATATAATATGCCACTAGAAACAACTCTAAATCGCCAGAAACGGTCCTGCCATTTTAAATCAAGTTCAACTAACGTTACAGGAGATCGATTGCTGTAATTAGAGTAAGCTATCATTAGTTTTGTCCTGCTAATTATTATTTCCCAGCAAACACAGTACGTTGTGACGACGTCGTCAGTTAGTCGTCATTTGGTCAGCGTGACATTACTTTATGACAACGTTGTGAGGACGTCGTGGTAATGTTCCATTTTTTAGAATCTTGGCTAACGTTCCAGAAACGTCGCGGGCACGTCCTCAAAAGACGTCGCTGGTTAATACCACGGAGAACGTTGTAGCGACGTGGTCCACAGGTCTCCTGATAACTTTCCAGATATTGCATTAAGCCAACATTATGTTTGTTAATATGGCATTTGGATATTATGAGTAAATTTAATTGATTCAAGCTTTTTAAACGAATCGACATAGTTTTATTTATATTTGAGATATACCTAATAGCCTACTAAACATATTCATAAAATATTTGCCAGCAAAACTACCTAACATTTACTTAATAAATTGTGATTATTCATATGTTTGTGAACAAGAGGTTTACTGAATGATAACGTTGTGAGGACGTCGTGGTAAAGTTCCTTTTTTTTTATTTTTTTTTTAATTTTTTTTTTTATTTTTTTTAAGAATCTTGGCTAACGTTCCAGAAACGTCGCGGGCACGTCCTCAAAAGACGTCGCTGGTTAATCCCACGGAGAACGTTGTAGCGACGTGGTCCATTGGTCTCCTGATAACTTTCCAGATATGTAACTTTTTGTGTTCAAAATGTACAAAAATTATACAATGGGAATGTACAACATGAATACATTTTCCAAACCGTGTTTTTGTTGTACCCTGAATCATTATGGTACACCTAGATAAGTGTTTAATATTCGGACTATTTTAGACCAGTCTGGTAGGAACCGCTGCGGAGTAGCACAAATACCTGCGTGATTCGTCATAGACATAAACGGAGAAGTAGCTCCGGCTACAATGTTCTTCCGCAAGATGCATGCCGTTCTGTTTAACCGTTAGAGCGCCAAAAGTTATGGACATGTTTATATATTATATGTTGTGTTTGTGAATGAAGGAGATTTATTGGATGGGGCACGCGCGAGACAAATTCGAAATTTTAAATGAGCAAGTCTAACGGACTTTCGGAGAATCTTGAGTACTGCGCATGCGCATCATTTTGTTCTGTAACGGTCGACTTCCAGCAGACGGACACGGAGTAAAAGGTAAGCCCTTAAGGTACTGCTTTTATTCATCGTTTTTGCCCATGTGACACTAAATATCACTTGTGATGAGTAATGTTAGTGCAGTGTTTTGGGTTTTCTAAATGTATTTCATAAATAAATTACGTTTGGTTAATGTGCGCACGAGCGCTGTCCCCGTGAGGCGGTCTGAGGTAACTTAGCGTTAATGTTAAAATTATCTGAGACGCAGTTTTATATTCTTATTTTAGTTATTTTAAGTGTAACGTTCACTGTTTAATGCTCTAAACGGCAAAATAATCACTTATATTCGTTAAACGGCAACTGTAGTAAAGTGTTTTTTAATTTTAGACCCTGCCTGGCCTCCTTGAAGCTCATATGAACCATATTGAAAATTCAATAAAATCAGACACGGTTAATTACTTAACGATTTGTTTACTTAAATTCTTTGTAATGACAGCCAGTAAAGCAGCCAAATCAATGATTTAGAGTTGTTTATAACAAAATATTCTCGTTTGTCGCCACTTACTGGTTTAATGTGAACGTTATGTGTGAGTCTATTCATTCTAAGAAATCTAACATACTTTTTATTTTCAGCAGCTGGAGGAGAGACAGCCTGTGCAGCAACAACAAGACAACAATGATTATAAGCAGGGGTGGGTATTAAATTAGTTTCTGACTTGTTCAGTACCAGTAGATATTTATAAGGTCCTGGACTAATGGTGCTGCTATCGGTATGTATGTAACGTTCAGTCATTAATTGCCCTTTATATACAACCACATATCATTCAGATAATCTCCAGGTGGACTGCACGGGTCCAGGATCAAGAGATCATTCATCATGCAGACCATGTTCCAGGAGAAGCAGCGTATACTGGGTGAACAACTATGCCTCACTTTTCCAATATCACTTAGGTAAGACTAAATGGATTTAAAGTGATTTCAATCATGGTAATTTGTTTCAGGTCTGCTTGATCATTTTGTTGTCCTGGATGTGAGAACATGGTCAAAAGATGTGTCAATCAGCATCCAGCCATAAAAGCAGCCTTCTCGTTAAAGGGTTAGTTCTCCCAAAAATGAAAATTCTGTCATTTATTACTTACCCTCATGTCGTTCCACACCCGTAAGACCTTTGTTAATCTTCAGAACACAATTTAAGATATTTTAGTTGAAATCCGATGGCTCAGTGAGGCCTCCATAGGGAGCAATGGACATTTCCTCTCTCAAGATCCATTAATGTACTAAAAACATATTTAAATCGGTTCATGTGAGTACAGTGGTTCAATATTAATATTATAAAGTGACAAGAATATTTTTGGAGCACCAAAAAAACTAAATAACGAATTATTTAGTGATGGCTGTTAAGTTAAACTTGAAATTCTAAGGGAAAAAATTTTATTCATTATTGTTAAATAAAGACTGGAAATCTATCGGATGAGATGAGGTTTGATGTGAGATCAAAATGAATGAATACTATTGGTTGTGGACATGTAGTGCAACCTGGAAGGAACAAGGAAGCTGATTGGCCATTGGATCTCCACATGTCACATAGAACCAGGTGTGCCTGTTTGATTATCAGTGTGCAGAGGATCTCTGCTGGCAGTGAATGCGCTTCTTTTACCCAAGTTGGTGCTAATACTGGTTATAAAACCAAAGGATAAGTGTTGTTAAAGCATGCATGGATATAGCCACTGAGTTTGGAAGAAACCACATGCTGAGTTTGGTCAAAGACAGTTGGGAAAAGCCACAATGTGTTCATCAACTTTGAGACGCTACTGGTTATTAAGCTAAACATCTGACTAAGCATCTGAGTTAAACATCTGAATTAACCTGTGAAGAAAAGCAAATGAGGATCAAGTTGTTACTGAAAATAAATTGCTTCGATGATAAAGGATGTTTTGAGTTATTCCATGCGCACTCAAGAGTTGGTTGAAGCCTTTGTCAAGTTAGGGTAAACATTGTGGCAGAGAAGAATCCCTAGATAACTTGACAATGGCCGATTTCAAAACAATGCTTCAGGAAGCATCGGAGCACAGATGAATCAGTGTGTCGAATCTGCTGTACGGAGCGCCAAAGTCACGTGATTTCAGCCGTTGGCAGTTTGACACGCGATCTGAATCATGATTCGACACACTGATTCATTTGTGCTCCGATGCTTCATGAAGCAGTGTTTTGAAATTGGCCATCACTAAATAAGTCGTTATTTTGTTTTGTTTTTTTTGGCGCTCCAAAAATATTCTTGTCGCTTTATAATATTAATATTGAACCACTGTACTCACATGAACTGATTTAAATATGTTTTTAGTACCTTTATGGATCTTGAGAGAGGAAGTGTCCATTGCTCCCTATGGAGGCCTCACTGAGCCATCGGATTTCAACTAAAATATCTTAATTTGTGTTTTGAAGATTAATGTCTTACGGGTCTGAAACGGCATGAGGGTGAGTAATAAATGACAGAATTTTCATTTTTGGGTGAACTAACCCTTTAAAAGGCTCAGGAGGACAAACAAGTAATTCACAGGGTTGAATTTCACAATTCAATTACTCACAGAGACAAGGAGATGTTAATAATTCTGAATTTGAGGGGTCAGCAATTTTACTATTTGATACATTTACACTTTTTATTTAATTCAGAAATCATTGTGATTGATGAATCTGAATATAGGTGATGTGTACATTTATTTAGAAATCGGATTTGATATTTTAAAATGCACTGTCTGTCCAAAATTACAGACTTTCCCGCTGTTGGTGCATATTAACCATCATCCTGTCATTGTTTCTTTTCTGTTTCAAAAAGCAGACTTTATATTTATCATTCCAGGTCCTGATTAGGAGACGCAGAGAACATGAAGCTATGTGCCATGCTGTTTATATTTATCAAGCAGTAAAAATGCTCAAAACTAAACAGAAGCATTTTGAAATTTTATGACAACCGTCATTTATTACACTGCATTCATTCAACAACAATGGTTACACATGCTTTACACTTTCAAATTTCAGTTTTTAATCTGATCAAGTGTTTACATGTCCTATCGAACAGATTAGAAAAGGTTTAAACCACCCCTTACAATCAGAATGAAATTTTAAAATCTGATTTGGCAAATTTATTCTGAATGACATGGGTGCATGTGACTTAAAGGGATAGTTCACCCAAAAATGAAAATTCTGTCATCATTTACTCACCCTCACCGATTACAAATTAATTATTAGGGTCCATGTAAATGCAGCTATTGTATAGTCTCAAATGATACACAATCACATCACATAGGCTGCTTGGCAACCCTATAACTTTTTTAAATCTGAAGCTATAGCAGCAACATTAGCTGTGTTTACATGGGCTCTAATAATCAGACTTTAATCAGACTAGTAGCACAGATGGAATAAAAAGTCACATGTAACCACATTAGTTGAAATGAATTGGCCGGGTCCAATTGACATTTAATTCGGATTGAAAGGGCATGATTAAAGCTTTTTTAAAATCTGTTCGATTAAAACTGTTCGAATCAATTTGCCTATCAAATACAATCCAAAATCTCCTTCCTCTCATCATCTCATCCGCAAGCTTCTTGTTTTGGGCGTTGAAAGGGGCATTTTTACTCCTTGATAAATATAAACAGCATGGCACAAAGCTTAATGTGCTCATCGTCTCCTAATTAGGACCCATAATAGATAAATGTTAAGTCTGTTTTTAAAACAAAGAAAAGCTGTGTAGTGCAGTCGTGCAATGTACCAACTGCTTTGACATGATTATCGGGTTAACTAACTTGTATGCAAGGGCTCACAAACTACTGAGTTTTCGAACTTACAAAGTGTACGCCTGCCTAAAGTGTTAGTTCACACAAAAATGAAAAAAAAAAAATGACTCACCCTTATGTCATTCCGAACATGCAAGAATGTGTTGTTCATCTTCGAAACATAAGTGAAGATATTTTAATGAAATCTGAGAGTTATCTCCCTCAATTTACAGACCATGCAACTAACACTTTGATACTTCAAAAAGTTCATAAAGAGATTGTAAAAGTTATCCATATGAATGGAGCAGTTTAGTCCAAATTTGAACATGAACTTCAAAGAGACTTGTTCGCTTAATGCAATATACAGTTTGAGTTTAGACTTTTATTTACATATAAACATTAATTAGCGAACATAAATGGAAGCTCAACTGTACTTTTTGTATATTCACTAGTGTATTAAATTTGTTCATTATATAAAGTGATCGAGTTTATTCAGAAAATTTGAACTAAACCTCTCAATATTCATTAGATTAGATTTACGATCTGTATGAACTTTTGTTTTAAACATCAAAGTGGCAGTTGTGTAGACTGTCAGTGGAGGGACAGAAAGCTCTCAGATTTCATTAAATTATCTTTATTTGTGTTTTGAAGATGAACGAAAGTCTTAACAGGTTTGGAACGACATGAATTCATGTCATGATAAAAACAAATAATGTTGTAACTCACAATATATACATATTTTAATGATTTCAAAATACTATCAAAAATTTAAAAAAAACTTCATAATCGCAATTCATTTAGGCTACATGAAATATGCCCTTACTGTATTTTTTCTTAAAATATTTTTTTCTTGCTTTCGTGTACAGAAAGATGTATTTTTGAGGAGGCTGCAACAACGACTAAAGCCAGGGACACACTTAACGACTGTAAGGCCGATTATAAATAAACTAATTAACTGATCTTGCCCAAACACGTTGAGTCAGAGCCAGTTGCATTCAGTCTTTTATAATCTGTAAGTATTTAAATCCACTTCAGTCGAAGGAAACAGTTTTTAAGTGTGTTGATTTCAGTCTTAGAATGTTTCTTCTAGTCGTTCAGTTCAGTGTGTCCCCAGCTTGAAGTAATCGTTAATGTAAGTTCTTTGAGAATTTGTGCACTGTTTATTATCTAAATGTAATAATGTACACTGCCAATCAAAGATATTGAGATTTGGAAGATGTAGCAAAATTTAATTTATTCCTTTGATGAAAAATTTTCGGCATAATTTTTCTAGTCTTCAGTGCCACTTGATCTTTGATCATTCTAATATGCTGAATTGATGCTCGACATTTCTTTTGAAATGTGCTGCTTCATATTTTTGTGTTCTTGAGCATCAAATCATCATATTAGAATGATTTCTGAAGGATCATGTGACACTGAAGACTGGAGTAATGATGCTGAAAATTCAACTTTGATCACAGGAATAACTTACTTTTAAAAATAGATTAAAATAGAAAACAGTTAATAGTAAAACTATTTTAGAATATTAAAGTAAAACTACTTCACAATATTATTATTTTACTGTATTTTTTCATCAAATGCTGCCTTGGTAAGTAGAAGAGACTGCTTTTAAAAGTAAAAATGCAACTTCTAACAATGTAATTCAACCTTTCAGCTGCCAGAGGAGGATGATGATGGCAGTGGTGACCGAGGTGACTGTGCAGCTCAGGATGAAGAAGAGGAGGAACATGTAAGTTAAACATGCTTTCCTCATACCTTTCTAACAAACAATAAACCTGACTACAATAACTACTATAATATATTTTTTTTTAGCTTCCAGTTTGCAAAAATCCAAAGTGAATATATAGAGACCATCCTCCTATCCTTGCCTCAGAAGAACCTGAGAAAGACCCTCTTCCTCTTCTCTCACAGCTCTCCATCATCTACCTCTACAACACTGTTGGCAAGAGTGTTATACACAGCTGAGGACACGGTAATGAGAGATCTCAAATTCTTCCTCAAAGTCTGCATGTTCATTTTCTTGAACAAAAACTGTACATGTATTTTTGGGTGGGCCAAACTATTATTTGAAGAAATGCTAAAAATCTCTATATTGTTCTTTGTACATATCTTTTACTCTTTATGAATGTCATCTTCTGGATTTTTTTTTAGCTTTTGAGAAGCTCAAGGACTGTATATCTTTGGTAATTGTGATATTGTCTGGCAGTAAAGCAGTATTAAAGCACATTACCTCAGTATATTTGTAGCAGCTGCCTCATACAGGACACTTAGGAAATGGTTTAATATATATTTTTTGCAAATAAAGTAATAAAATATCTGCTGAATCTTTTTCATATCTTTGTCATTTTTGTGCCAAATTATGGATAGTAGTAATCATAAGAGTATCTATAAATATAATTGATAAAATCATTATTTAACTATACCCATCTAATGATAAAACACTTTGTCAATTAAAAGAATAAAACATATTAATCACTGGTTACATTTATTTATTGATTGTATTGTTTGATCTATGAATGTGTTCAATTTATGAATTCATGTGTTAACACTTTACATGGTTAAAACATGGTTACATGGTAATATTCAAATGTATTGGCTTAGTAATTGTACAAAGTAACAATGCTGATGATTTCATGGATGCAGTTTGTTTCTAGCCATTTTCTGTCAGAATTTAATGTGGGTTTCTATTGGTTTCCACTACATATTTTGATCTGCAAATGTATTAACCAAAGCAATACAATTCCCTATAACAATTAGAATTTATTATAAGGTTTTATAGCAGAGAATGAAGTGTTTATCAGTTCTGCATTGATTTCAAGGTTATGGACGGTGCACATTTCCATTCCCCGGAGTAAAGGTCGAGGTGGTATTTTGGTCTTTAGGACGTACCTGTCACGTTCCAGCAACGTACCACTAAAACGTCGCCACAACGAATATGGGAATCACAAAGTTACGTCGCTGGAACGTTATTCGGGACGTCGTTGCAACTAATATGAGCCGATCCGGTTACGTTTTCACAACGTGCCAGTTTGGTCGTTAAGACGTTACTGTCACGTTCCAGCGACGTACCGCCATAACGTCGCCACGACGAATATGGGAATCGCAAAGTTACGTCCCTAGAACGTTATTTGGAACGTCGCTGCGACTAATATGAGCCGATCCAGTTACGTTTTTACAACGTACCAGTTTGGTCGTTGAGACGTACTCCTCACGTTACAGAGACATACCACTATAACGTCGCCACGACGAATATGGGAATCACAAAGTTACGTCCCTAGAACGTTATTTGGTACGTCGCTACAACGAATATGGTCCGGTCCAGTTACGTCGTCACAACGTAACTGTGTTAGCTGGGTTTATACCCATAAAAATAATAAGTAACTGCCAGATAACGATCACCTGCTTTTTCCCGACATGGTTAACATTAGGTGTGTTATCTTAACTAATAACATTTATTAATTAGCTTATAACGCCCACATTTAATGTTACAGAAAAAAGTTAAGTGATCCGTCAGATCCTGTAGGTCAGTTAGTACAGTTTACTGCTGAACAACTCATTTTGTTGGTGCTAAATAACAAAGAAATCGAAAATTAACAGTTAGTTAATACATCTTCAAACTCCCCTCGAAGCTCCGACAGTCCTCAGACAAGCTGTCAATCAACTTCGAATCACGACGACACGCCCCGTTTTTATAGCATCAAATTACTAGCTAAAATCTAAATCATCACAAAAACGAACAATTGAATATATATCAGCGTGATAACAACTACCTTAAATGACCAAAACCATCTTTCAGAAAGTTTTATTTGAAGCATAATTTATTTTTAAGTTTTCACTGAAGTCTCATTCGACTGCATTGAGAGGGCGGGATTTATGACCTGTACTGCATCCAGCCTCCAGGGGGCGATCAAAGAGCCCGCGGCTTCACTTTTCAGAACGTATGAGACCAGTGCCCAAGGAAGTCGACCGGAAGTTGAAGTCGGCCGGGTGCCGCCATCTTGTAGCAGAACTTCACTTGCGTTAGCATCCCCATTGACTCCCATTCATTTTGGCGTCACTTTGACAGTGAATAACTTTACATCTGAGGCGTTTAAAGACTCCATTTGTCCATTATTTATTTCTAAAGATACACGACAATGTATAAAGGGCTCCATTACCTTCTATGTTACATTATGGCCCCGTAGATACAGTTTTTGTAAAAATAGGCTAACGATTGCGTCATAACCACTCGACTCTCTGTCGCACAGTAGAGAAATTACCGTACAGACAGGAGGAGAAGCTCGCAGGCAATCGGGGAGATGTCAAGAGAGATGGCGTACTGGCGTTACATTTTAAAATACTATACAAAATAATTAATCAGAATACTTACTCCTGCTTACTCACGCCAAAGAACTCCCCGCTCAAGCTCGCCGTCTCTGCAAGATTAACGATGGCAGTTTTCACGCACAGCTACTAGAAGATTTACATCTGTCAGACAGGTTGCAGACGTCATCAAGCTTAGTTTGAGTCTGCGCGTCAGAAACGGAAGTGCTAAAAATCGCTAAAAATGGGCTTCACTTGTCTCAATTGAGTTCCAATGGGGTCGCTGTGTCCATTTCTTTTACTGTCTATGTATGAGACACACTTCTGCTACTTCCTTAGCAGCAAGGCACGCAGTAATGGCGGCGCTGCTTTACTTCCGTGTTTCGCCGGATTTGTCTATACTGTTACACACAACATGAGTTCACTTTCTTAGCCATTTAACGATTAAAATCTGACAGTGTTTATCTGTGTACTCGCCAAGATTGCCTGTGCCGCTGGTTTTGACATACTTTTGTATGTATTTGACAGTTTAAGCTCAGTAAGCCACTCGTTTTGGTACTTGTGACTCTGTTTGACTTCTGTCTCTGTTCGTGGCTTGTCCGCTCCACCGCTCAGTGGTGCGCGCGCTTTTGGTGTGACCGCGAAACCTGCGGGAATTACTAAAATTATGCGCAATACAAGCACTATTTACCGGAGCGAATGAGACGAGAGAGAGAGAGAGAGAGAGAGGAGGCGCCCGCGCGGGTGTGTGTCACTTCACCGTGACAAAGCTGAGAGCGAGAACGCGCAGCTGACGTTATTGCCTGATTCTCTGACCCAGTTCGTTTGCTGGTTTCCATGGTTGTAATACGCGGTGTTTTCTGCCAACTGGCACCCTGTGATGTCGAAATACTATTGGTTAAACTGCAGCACGAGGTTTCGCAAGGACCACAACAAAAACAGACATTCCGACACGGAACGCACATTTTAAAAGTAGAATATTTGGCTGTAGCAATGTTTTTCTGAGAAACAAGTAGGTGAACTTGGCATGTTTCCTAAATATCTGCAAACATATTGGGGTATTTTTATGCTTTATTAAAGTAAAAATCTTACATAGAGCCCCTTTAAACATATAAACGTTTTAGATGCAGAGCAAGCTGATGAAAGTTTACAAAGACAAACATTTTATCATGCACTGATGAACTGTGCACAATAAGACCAGATGCATGTAATCTGTCAAGTAAGTTGGGAAATATTCATATCGTGTTGACTTTAAATAATTTTAAAAAAGATCTTACCAGTGCCGTATATACAGTGCAGACCAACCCAGTTGCCAGTACTGCTCCCCATAAATGAAAACCAGTAACTAGAGACAGACATTAATGTTCATGCATTAATAATGTTAATTATGACTATATTTATTTGAAAGTTATTGCAACATTACCTGCATTCAGTGCAAGAGCGGGTGTATAGATGCCAACACCCACATAAATGACCTGCAAAATGGACACACACATTAACTCTCTCCAAAAGAGCCATTTAATGCATTAATTATGCAAAAATGGAAACTTTATTTCACAATAGAGGGCTTACCATCTGAAAAATAAATGTAACAGTGCCACATATACGGACGGCTTTACAGAAGCGCAGCTCCAAATACTGCAAGGTGAATGAGACGTGAGCATGTTTAATAAAGGCATCACTGACAAAACAACATGTTAGTGGTGCAAAACCCATTTAGAGTGTTGCCGGGCTGTTGTTATGGGGTTGCCAGGGTGGTCTCTAAATAATATCTGTAATATTTGTACCTGGTAAACACTGGTGAGATGCAGTCTGTAGAACACAGGAATGAAAATGTGTGCTGGTATCAGGAGACCCAGAATATAAGAGCAGCCAATGAACCAGTACTGTGTGCCATTGGCGTAGACTTCAGCCGGCGTGCCAATGACGGCCACGGCCGACTGGAAGGTGGCCATGAGAGACAGAGAGAGCGGCAGGCACTTCATATTCCTGTCTGCGAACAGAAACTCTTGCGTGGTGCTCTGGCGTCCTCCGGTGAAGGCATAGTACAGCCCGATGGACATGGAGGCCACCAACAGCAACGCAAATATCACATAATCAATAATAGTGAAGTACTTAGGCCCCGATGGATCCATACTGAGATTGCAGGCATGAAGCGTGATATTAGAGTCTCCGCTGCATGATCAGGACAAAGGTCAAAGCCATCGGCCTGCAAATCTGATGACGACCTGAAACACACTGATAGAAGATTCAGGTTATGATTTCATGTTATGCTAGTGAGTTGACATTTAAAGTTGCCATCTATTTTTCAAATGCATGATATTAGAACTTATGGTGACCATTTCATACTTGGGTCAATGACGTGATGCCTACATTTTCTGTCCGATTGCATTTTTTCCAGTTAAAATATGGTTTAAATGCATAAAAAGATATGTAGTACCTGTCCCATGCATGTACTCACTTTAACTTTTCAAAAAAACGTGGGTTATCTGTAATTTTCTCTTATTTAAAGTGTCAAAATATCATGTGGTGCGACCGTCCGGCCATAACTTCTGTTTTGGAAATGTCTTTGAAATTACTCTAAATTTATTCAAATTAATTTTCTGCACTAATTGGCATGATTTCCAACATGTTTTGTAATCCTGTACAAAATTGCAAAGCATTCGTATTTATATTTCCATAATAATATACAAACAAACTTTGTCCGATGATGTCCATTTTATGAAATATCATGTGGTGCGACTATCAAAAAACAACCACTTTGGGACTTTCATGTTGAAAGCTATTCAAAGACAGGAAGTTGCATCATATACTAATTTGCGAAGGACACATGAAAGCAACGAGCAGGTTTGTAACTTAAATTTGTAAAAAATACCCTTTTTAACAGCTGGTATGTAATTACCACATTTGGATATCATGTGGTATGACCTCAAAAAAAAAAAACAATGAATATTGAGTTATTTCTGCAAATACAGTGGTGTGAATAAGTGTTTGCCCCTTCCTGATTTTTTATTTTTTTTGCATGTTTGTCACACTTTAATGTTTCAGATCATCAAACAAATTTAAATATTAATCAAAGATAACACAAGTAAACACAACATGCAGTTTTTAAATGAATTGGATTTCAAAATCCAAACCCACATGACCCTGTGTAAAAGTGCTTGCCCCCTAAACCTAATAACTGGTTGGGCCACCCTTAGCAGCAACAACTGCACTCAAGCGTTTGTGATAACTTGCAATGAGTCTGTTAAAGGTGCTGTGGAGGAATTTTGGCCCACTCATCTTTGCAGAATTGATGTAATCCAGCCACATTGGAGGGTTTTCGAGCATGAACTGCCTTTTTAAGGTCATGCCACAGCATCTCAATAGGATTGAGGTCAGGACTTTGACTAGGCCACTCCAAAGTCTTCATTTTGTTTTTCTTCAGCCATTCAGAGGTGGACTTGCTGGTGTGTTTTGGATCATTGTCCTGCTGCAGAACCCAAGTTTGCTTCAGTTTGAGGTCACAAACAGATGGCTGGACATTGTCCTTCAGGATTTTTTGGTAGACAGCAGAATTCATGGTTCCATATATCACAGCATGTCTTCCAGGTCCTGAAGCAGCAAAACAGCACCAGACCATCACACTACCACCACCATATTTTACTGTTGGTATGATGTTCTTTTTCTGAAATGCTGTGTTACTTTTACGCCAGATTTAATGGGACACACACCTTCCAAAAAGTTCAACTTTTGTGTTGTCAGTCCACAGAGTATTTTCCCAAATGTCTTGGGGATCATCAAGATGTTTTCTGGCAAAACTGAGACGAGCCTTTATGTTCTTTTTGCTCAGCAGCAGTTTTCGTCTTGAAACTCTGCCATGCAGGCCATTTTTGCCCAGTCTCTTTCTTATGGTGGAGTCATGAACACTGACCTTAACTGAGGCAAGCACTTTTTCACACAGGGCCATGTGGGTTTGGATTTTGTTTTCCCTTCCCCTTCATAATAAAAACCTTCATTTAAAAACTGCATGTTGTTAACTTGTGTTATCTTTGATTAATATTTAAATTTGTTTGATGATCTGAAACATTAATGTGTGACAAACATGCAAAAAAAAAAAAAAAAAAAAAAAATCAGGAAGGGGGCAAAAACTTTTTCACACCACTGTATATACTTTTATTACAAATGTCATAGTGACCTTTCGTGGAAAGCTAGCTTGTTTTGTTTAGGTGGCCAATTCTGTGCCTGTAAATTTTGACTGAATTTGAAAATATCATGTGGTGCGACCACTGCAGAGTGTTTTCCATGATAGATATATGTTCTAGATTGGCAGTTTTTGTGCTTTTATATTCAATTGATGATTTATATACATAAAGTACTTTATTTTAGTATCATTCAGAATAGATGTTTATGCAATTTGGGTCATTTTATAAAAATATTTCAGCCAGTTTATGTTTGTATTGTAAAAAAATTGTATAGAGTATGTAATTTCAGTTTGGTAATTATTAAAATAGTAAAAAATGTTTATTTATTTATAACTATTTCAATCTATTTTACCAGATGCCAAGCAAAGTAAAAACCACTGGCCATAGGCACTGTGTTGATTCTGACCCTGCAGCAAGAATTAGTTACACCTTGTTAGGAGAAGAGTGAAATGTAATTTACAATTTAAAATATCTGTTTTCTGTGTATATATAGTGTATATATATATTCTGTTTTCTGAATATATAGTAAACTAAAATGTATTCCAGTGATCAAAGCTGAATTTTCAGCATCATTACTCCAGTCTTCAGTGTCACATGATTCTTCAGAAATCATTCTAATATGCTGCAAAGAAACATTTCTGATTATTATCACTGTTCATATTTTTGTGGAATCTGCAAAATATTTTATTTGTCAGGATTCTTTGATGAATAGACAGTTCAAAAGAACAGCATTTATTTGAAATAGAATCTTTTGTAAAATTATAAATGTCTTTACTGTCTTTTGATTAGTTTAGGCCTAATGTGCCCTTGATGAATTAAAGTATTAATTAATTTCAACTTAAATGAAAGTCAACTTAAATGAAATGGTGCACTTATGTTTGCGATGTGATTTTTTAAATATAAAGAAGGTTTATAAAAACTGTGTTCATTAAAATTCTATAAAATTGTAATAAAATCTGGTTTAAATCTATTTTTGTATAAAATTGATTGCTTATTGATCTCTTTAAATATATTTTTAATGATATTTAAGGTCTTTGTGTCCTCATCATGTGGTGAAACCAATAATAACAATATCTGTATTAAATTAAAAATAAAATATTTAATTTCTGTGACTGAAATATGAATCACTGATACAGTATGCTTAAGTGAATGGTGTTTTTAAAACATTTTTATCAGTTTTATGCGATTTACAGGAAAAATAAGTCTGTTAACTACATTTAAGAAGGCAACTCTGAAGTTATACAGCAAAAATAAGTTATTCTTTACAGAATATCAAACAAAATGCAAATACTTGGTTTCTAAACACTTTAATTACTGAGAACTTGTAAAAAAAAATGTTAAGCATGTTGAGGAAATGAACTGATTTTAAGATAAATCACGGTCGCACCACATGACATTTTTTATGGTTATGGCCAATTCATCTAGATAAAAAAAAAACACTAAAATCACTTAATTTTTAAACAATTTTTTATATGAATTTATGTGTACACAACATTCTTAATGTCTGAATAATTGCAATAGATATTATTTTTTGTATTTTAAAATTGGTCTGTTGAAAATCCTTATACATCATTGACCCACTTATAAGTTTCATTTTGACCTCATCTATTTTCCAAATGCATGTTACAGAACTTAACATGAACCATGTATATTTAATAAAAAAAAAAAAAACTTTTTTTAATCAAAATTTTTAATCAAAATTTCATAAGACCTTCTGAAGAAAAAGACACACACCAAACTTTTCCAGTCATTTAGTCTGCTTAAAGTCTGCATTAAATGAAAATTTGAAAATTCACACCTATCTATTTTCCAAAAGCATGTTACAGATGTTTTTGTGAATGATTCATCTATGTTTGCATTTCATTCTAGTCAAGATTTCTTCTCCAACGTCTTCTCCAATCGTTCAGTCTGCTTAAAACTCGCCCTGCAAGTTCACGTTTATCTGCCTCTACTTTACCTTAGACCTACTCTACCTTAACTCAATGATCTGTTACACTTGGATGATAGTTACATTAAAGAAGAAAGATCTGTTGCTACTTCCTTTTCATTTTGGCTTTATAAAAAATACTACTATGTACTAAAGCACAATAGTAACTGCCCAGTTTTTAGTGCCCTTGGTTTTAGCCTTGAATCAAACCAAGTAGGTATGAGATGAATCACAACATTACATTTCAATTGAAGCAAGAAATTATTTGAAAAATTGTAAAAAGACGAAATCAACCTCATTCTACTACACATCACTGGTATCTGGTTTAATTACCAATTCCTCTGATTTTTAACCCTTACATTTCAACCAATTAGTTGTATAGATACATATTTTTATTCTAATCAATTCCCATTTAATAAAATCAAGTCCAGGCCTCCATTTTAACTCACTGAATATCCTCTTTCTCTTGGAAATATGTCACATTGTAGAATAAAATAATGACATCAAGAGCAAACGATCTACTCCATCTCATGAAGTACTGTGAATTACATAAATGAATTAGCATCAATAATATTTATTTTAACTTCCATGTCTACAGAACCTTGTCTGATTGGTGGATCTCAATTAAAATCTGCACTGTATTACAATTTTTGTTTTTTGTTAAAAAGATGTTTTTATGGATTTTGTGGATTCTGGAATTCACTGCCGCTTCAATGTATATCTTTTGAGTGATTTATTTTACTTTTCCATCTTTAAACACTAGATAATAATGATGAATATTGTCTGAACCCCTCATTGAGAGAAAGAACATGTTATCTGAATGTTTTGGGGACGTATCCTGATTAGAGCATGAGCTCAACCAATTTCAACCTTGAAGAAGCTGTGTTTCTGTCAGTATCCATAGTTACAGGTCCTGAATTTGTGAACAACTGGCATCCAGGTGAGATGAAATTACCATCTTTTAGGTCCTGGTGTCATCCGTATAATGTGCTTCTGCTTATCAGTCTAGTTTTCTAAGTTGATCTATTTCTTACCCAATCAGAATCATTCATCCTGATGTAATGACATAGTTTATTGACTTGTGTAAAGTGTAATTGCTATGGAAATGTGAATGTATGCAGGTGGCCTACGAACTCCTTGTGAGTGATGAAGCTGACTTCAGCTGATGAAACTGCAAACTATTCTTCAGTATAATTTTCTTCAATCATTTTTTTTTTTTTTTTAACTTTGACTACTTTGTCTTCATTTATCATAACCTGTCTTTGTGTCTTAACTGTAAAATCCCCTAAATTGCACAGATGAATGGCTTAAATTGAGGTGTATAGCGTCATTTAACAACCTCAGATCTCAAAGTGAGACTGTCTAAAGATTTAAACAAGTTATATATCACAGTACCATGGTATTAGCATCTATTTTTTTTATTTAAAGTAGGGGTCCAAGGGGTTAATGAGGGATAGTAAACACTTCCCTACCGGACACTGCAGGGTTAACAGTTCCTGGCAGTTGTAACAGAGATATCAATTTCAACTTTACCCCAGATGCACTCCCCAGGACCATATTTCATGTAAAATTGTAAATATATTAGCATTTCTGACTGATCTACCTAGTTATACCTATCATTAGGTTGTGCAATTTCACGTCCTTGTTATTGTAAGTTAGTTGTTGGACGCATGCTGTGTTCCTCAGTGTTCATGCAGTGTTCCTCATCTACACAAGTACAACAGGTGAACGACGTACATGTTGTTCGACATGCAGGTGTTCTTACCTAAAGCAGTCAGTCAGATCAGCTGGAGCTTCTTGATGTGTGTCATTCAGGGTCCAGACAGGGAATGTCAGTGTTGCACTAATACACTCCACCTAGTGTTACAGTTGCCATCACGCCTTAAGGTTACTGAGCCACTTTGTCACAGACAAACACACTATGCACCTTACAATTTACTATCTAAATCTCCACACTGATAATAAGCGTTTCCCACTACACACATTTATGCTTTTTCTTTTTTCTTTCTCTATACATGCTTTCCAAAAAACGTTTGAATATTATATATAATGTGAAATAATAATATGCGCATTACAATCAAAAAATTCAACCACGTGGGGGAAAAATAAAGCGTTTTCATGGGCACAGATTACGTGGCTGCGCAAACAGCGCGCAGTGATGATGCGCTAGAACGCTGTTTGTGTTTAGCTTCCGAGGTCACACATGACACAACATCGCGCCAGAATTCGATTTACAAAGAAACAAATTAGCAAAAGTAGTAAATTGGCGCGTCAGGAACATAGTAATGAACAGCCAAATGGAGCCAGTGGAGCAAGGTAAACTTAGTCAGTGTGTTTTTACATCTAAGTGTGTCAAATATATCAAGACGTTTTGAAAACAGCTTGTATACCATTTATATATAGCCTTCTAGCCCAGGTGAAAAAATACTATAGTAAGTACTTGAATTAATTTGTTGTGGTAATTCTGTAGTTGCTGTGGTAATAAAACAACTATAGTAATAAATTACTTTACCCAATACAACACTACGTTTTCTTTAATCTATAGGGTATATTATACTACAATATTTATTACAGTTGATCAGTTCACTATAATTAATATTACAGTATGCTGTAGCATTCATTAACAAAGTGTTGTAAATACTATAATATATACAGTATACTACAGTTTACTATAGTATGGTTCAAAAACACTATAGTATTTTCTATAAATTACTATAGTATTTTTTCACCTGGGAATTCTATATGGACATGCATGACTAAATGTATTGTTCTATTCTGTTGCATTAAATACGTTTTGATTTTAAATGTATGCTTACATGCCTGGAATTTTGCACACACATTTGTGTGTGTGTGTATATATATATATATATATATATATATATATATATATATATATATATATATATATATATATATATATATATATATGTTTGTGTGTGTATATATACATATATATACATACAAATTATATCCCTTTCCCCAATATAGGATATACACCTGGACAATCCAAAAGCAAATAACAAAAACTAAATACATTAAAAACAAAAGAAAAGTGCACAACATTAATTTGCAATAACTATATAACAATTTAGTATTGTTACACTACAATCAGACTGTCACATTTTATTACAGATCAATTCAGTCAGTTTAATCCAATTCATAGAGTTAATAATAAAAATATATACTTCATTCAGACATCAAAATCTTCTATATCATTTTTCATAATAATCCTTAAAAGATATTTAAACTCATTTAATTTTCTCTTCTAAAATATAGTATAATTTCTAAGGTGAGACATGATAACAGTTTAATGATGACTTTACAATTATTCAACAATGTGGAAAATATTCCTATTTCCTAATAAAGAATGAGTAGCTATGTCCAAACCTTTTGTCTGGTGGTGTAAGCAATAAGCATATTTTCATATACTCAGTATTTTTTTTATGCTCCCTGTGTTTGTGTCATGTTATATACCAGGTGTTCTGGGTCATCTGATGGCTTTAGAGAGGGGAGGTATGGGACAGCAGGACCAGCATCAGTCTGAGAGGTTAGAGATGCTCAAGCTCAGAGCTCTGTCCCTCCGTGCCAAAAGAGATCAACTCAAACAGCAGACAAACGCCATCAAGGTGAGACGGCTTTGAAATATTAAAGAGACATTGACCTAATATCTGACTTTCTCATTGACATTTGGTAGAATATGTTAAAATCTAGTTTTTAACGTAGTTACTGTGTAGCATACATATCTAGTTTGGTCATGAAACTCCTAGATGTTGCAAGCAATCGCATCATTACAGCATGGCAACAGGCTGATTGGCCCCTGCTGATCCTGCAGCCAATGAGATTGCTTTCATTTAAATATTTAAATATATATTTAAATAGTCAGGTTCATTGTTTGCTGTAAGGTAGTCCTGTTCCTCTGAAACCCTCCACCTTCCCCAGCTCCACCTGCCTAGATCTGCTGCTGGATTTGTATGTCTAATTATGCAGCAGCAGCATATCTTACTGGCTCACAGCAGTGTGTCTGTGTATCTATTAGCAATAATTAATAGCAGCAGCAGCATAGCAGATCTAGTCCACCAAGACCAAATACATTAACATTGCCATATTCAATAACATGTCAAAACTATTTCGAGAGTTGTCATGATTGAACTATAAAATTTTACTAACGATTCAAATCCTATGATAATAGTGGTGTCCACCACACCACATCTATAATGATATAAACAACACTTGGAATCACTTTTAGAACAATTTTTTTCCAGCTGATGAATAATAAAAACATTGACAGCCAATCAGAATCCACTCAGATGACAACTGGTAAACACAAGGTTATTGTGCATTGGTGTGAATAGTTATAGTTGTCTTATCTTTATAGTTATTCTTGGTGTGAACGGGCCTTTACTGTAAATGTACTGTAAACTTGTTACTGTTTGGCAGATCCTTAAAGATAAAATCAGCAAAGATCTTCCTTTACAAGATGATGATGATGCTGGCGGCTTTATAGAACTACAGAAGTCTTTGTTAACTGCTTGGAAATTGCAGTTGAAAGACCTTCAGCGTTCTCATCACTTAATTGGTAATTATATACACATTCTGTTTTAATGGTAATACTGAGATTAGTCCTAGATCATGCCTCTGTTTACGCCTGATTGAATGTCTTTTTTTTTTAGGTGGCTATGATTTGGTGGAGTGTAAGGAAGGGAAAAGTGTGTGTGTTTCTTTTCACACAGCCTTTGAGGGTGTGTATTTGGACACGTATAACATGGAGCTGGATCTGACGCGCACCGTGCAGATCTCCCGCCATAACATTCCACCGTCATTACCACTCGAGAGTTTTGCCAAACAGAACTTGCAGAAAGACCTTAAAGCCTTCCTGCAAACCCTCAGCCAGAACCTCAATGCTTTAGCTGGTCGCAGACAGCAGGTCTCACTTGTCAAGGTATTTTATATATTTTTTTTCTATGTGCAGTATCTTACAGAAGTGAGTACACCTCTCACATTTTTCTAAATATTTTATTATATCTTTTCATGTGACAACACTGAAGAAATGACACTTTTCTACAATGTAAAGTAGTGAGTGTACAGCTTGTATAACAGTGTAAATTTGCTGTCCCCTCAAAATAACTCAACACACAGCCATTCATGTCTAAACCGCTGGCCAAATTGGCCAAATTGGGCCCAAAGTGTCAATATTTTGTGTGGCCACCATTATTTTCCAGCACTGCCTTAACCCTCTTGGTCATGGAGTTCACCAGAGCTTCACAGGTTGCCACTGGAGTCCTCTTCCACTCCTCCATGACGCCATCACGGAGCTGGTGGATGTTAGAGACCTTGCGCTCCTCCACCTTCCGTTTGAGGATGCCCCACAGATGCTCAATAGGGTTTAGGTCTGAGACATGCTTGGCCAGTCCATCACCTTTACCCTCAGCTTCTTTAGCAAGGCAGTGGTCGTCTTGGAGGTGTGTTTGGGGTTGTTATCATGTTGGAATACTGCCCTGTGGCCCAGTCTCCGAAGGGAGGGGATCATGCTCTGCTCATTCATGGTTCCCTCAATGAACTGAAGCTCCCCAGTGTCGGCAGCACTCATGCAGCCCCAGACCATGACACTCCCACCACCATGCTTGACTGTAGGCAAGACACACACTTGTCTTTGTACTTCTCACCTGGTTGCTGCTACACACGCTTGACACCATCTGAACTAAATATTGTCTTATCTTGGTCATATTTATCATTGGTCATATATAACATATTTATCTTGGTCTTATCAGACCACAGGACATGGTTCAAGTAATCCATGTCCTTAGTCTGCTTGTCTTCAGCAATCTGTTTGCGGGCTTTCTTGTGCATCATCTTTAGAAGAGGCTTCTTTCTGGGACGACAGCCATGCAGACCAATTTGATGCAGTGTGCGGCGTATGGTCTGAGCACTGACAGGCTGACACCCACCCTTTCAACCTCTGTAGCAATGCTGGCAGCACTCATACATCTGTTTCCCAAACACAGCCTCTGGATATGACGCTGAGCACATGCACTCAACTTCTTTGGTCGACCATGGCGAGGCCTGTTCTGAGTGGAACCTGTCCTGTTAAACCGCTGTATGGTCTTGGCCATCGTGCTGCAGCTCAGTTTCAGGGTCTTGGCAATCTTCTTATAGCCTACGCCATCTTTATGTAGAGCAACAATTCTTTTTTTCAGATCCTCAGAGAGTTCTTTGCCATGAGGTGCCATGTTGAACTTCCAGTGACCAGTATGAGAGAGTGAGAGCGATAACACCAAATTTAACACACCTGCTCCCTTTTCATACCCGAGACCTTGTAAAACTAACGAGTCACATGACACTGGGGAGAGAAAATGGCTAATTGGGCCCAATTTGGACAATTTCACTTAGGGGTGTACTCACTTTTGTGGCCAGCGGTTTAGACATGAATGGCTGTGTGTTGAGTTATTTTGAGGGGACAGCAAAGTTACACTGTTATACAAGCTGTACACTCACTACTTTACATTGTAGCAAAGTGTCATTTCTTCAGTGTTGTCACATGAAAAGATATAATAAAATATTTTAAAAAATGTGAGGGGTGTACTCACTTCTGTGAGATACTGTGTATATATATCACAGGAATAAATGACATACTCTCTTCTGCATTTATTTGATCAACATAGTAAAAACAGTAATATTGTGAAATATTATTACAATTTAATATTTATGTTTTCTATTTTAACATATATTTTAAAATGTATTTTTTTTCCTGTGTTGGCAAAGCTGAATTTTCAGCATCATTACGCCAGTGTTCTGTGTCACATGATATATCAGAAATCATTCTAATATGCTGATTTGCTGCTTCCCTATTTTGACATATATATGAGTGAAATGGCTTCTTGAACAATAAAAAATGTAGGGGAGGACTTGATTTTGTCCATGGGTAATTGATTGGATGGTTGTGGTTTGCTATTGGTCAATCTCATATGAGTGACTGTTTGCCCCGCCCTCGCGCCAGTGAGCACATCATCAGAGAAGAGAAGGCTTTTGATCAATTCAGTGCATCCTTGCTGGATAAACGTCTCTCCTGTCTTTGCCACAGGAACTCGCTGGTTCAGTGGAGGTGATGGAAAGCAATCAGTTGTGCAATATTCTCGTGCTCATGTGTACAGCACAAGGCGAGACTCCCAGAGCTGTTTTATGCACACTGGAGTACGGAGATCTCACACAATGTCTCCCAACACGTGTCAGCATTGAGAGTGAAGGTATGACGCATCCTAATTTAATTGACCCTGGCTAAGCTTCACCCTTGATAACTATTTCAGTAGAGCATGGCATTAGCAACACCACAGTAATCTGTTCGATTTAAACTGACAAAAAATGTAAGTCACTTCGTATAAAATGGATGCAAATGTAACGGAACAAGTTAAAATGAATGATTGAAAGTTCACCAAAAAAAAATAAAAGTCTGAAGTGCTGTCAATCGTAAAAAAAAAAAAATAATTAATCGCACATTTTCACAGTTAAAAACATTGGAGTTTTAATATTTTTATATTGTAAAAACTTTACACTCTCCAAATTAATGTAGCAACAACTTAAAGACAGTATATTTTAAATATTTGTTTAATGGCATCTTTTTATGAATGAAGGCCAGTGTCACTGATACTAATACTTCACTGCATAAATTATAAATTAAATATAGATTAATCCTTATTAAAGGACAAATTTTCTCTTTTATGTTTGTTCTTTGATTAACATTAATGACAGACATCATAGCAACTTTATTAGGCTGCTGTCACTTTAAGAGCTGCCGCAGCCGAACATGACACGGATCTGATGAGAATCTCATTTTCTCACAAATTTTAAGTTCATTTAAGACATTATTTAAACTCATTTAAGACTGCTCTAATGAGGATACTTGACAAAATAGGCATTACTGTTCGCTTAAGCGTGAAAGAGAACTCGATACTGGTGTGCGTCTTTCTGTGCACATGAGTTGTGTGTGTTTGTGTGTCACACAGACACGACATTCACAGAGTGTCTTGTGGGGCTTGAATGGTTTAAATTTAAGCATTTGCATGAATAAGAGCATGATTATATAATGTAACGCTAGCCAAATTATGATGGAAAAAATGGATGCTACGTTAATTAAACATTTTTAACATGATTAAGCTAAAAAAATAAAAAATAAAATAATTGCATGCGTTAACTTGCTAATTTTGACAACACTTATGTCATTTTTTTAAAACACAAATTAAGATATTTTTAATGAAACTTGAGAGGTTTCTGTCCCTCCATTGAAGGTTCAGGTAACCAAAAGAAGATCCAAAAAGTTAATAAAAGCATCATAAAATGAACCTATATGAATCAAGCAGTTTAATCCAAAGCTTGTGAAGTGACACAATCGCTTTATGTGATGAACAGATTTGCTAATGCTTTTATATAAACGCACATAAATAGAGCACATCACATATGGTACATGGAAACTTCATGTGTGCATCACGTGATAGAACAAACCTCATCGGTTCTCGTGCATCACACACATTTACCATATGTGAAGTGATCTATGTATATCTGTCGATCATTGTTTAGATGTAAATAAAAGCCTAAATGAAATCTGTTCATTTTATTCATAAGATTTGGGTTAAATGACTCAATTCATACTGGACTTTCAGTGGAGGGGCTACCTCTTTAATATGGGTAATTTTCAGTAAATTTCTTACATGTGCTGGAATGAAGTATGAGATTACAAAGCATTTTTATATGCCATTTTGTTGGTTAACTTGGTTTAGAGTAAATGTATGTGATCTTATGTTAATTGGACAATGAGGGTGACACAGTTTAACCCAAAGCATGCACTTTCTTTATTTAAAGATTTGAAAAAAAAGAAAAGGAACTGAAATTACATACATTTTTTGTTTATTTGCTTTCATTTTTGTAGATAAATCACTTTCAGAATCTCCACAATGGAAGAAAAACCAGTCGCTGTTCCTGGAGTCTCCAGCTCATACGGCTCTCCTGACCATGAGGAGGATGGGGAGCATTGCTTAAGGAAATGAATACCTTTTAATGTAAATAATGTCCTATTATAGTGAGTTAAAAACCCCACCGCTCTATTAATGGGCTCATATAACAGAGAGATGCCACAGAGCTTTTACATTCAGAGGTAGATTAGCATGCAGATGAGGAAACAAACAACTATTTAGCACAATATATCGGTTCAAAATTCCCTTAATGACACACAAAGTTCATCTGACAACCACATGCACAAGCTTACATTGTTAAATATGTTCTAAAGTGCTGAGAAAGCTCTTTATTTTCTGTCGTAGTTTTTCTCTCTGCAGTTGTTTCAGTCTTTCTTTGTACCATCGGTAATACTCTTCCTGATACATCAGCTCTTTCTGGGAGATGCTGTCGATCAACGCCAGGTCTTTCAGCTGTAGAATAGATAGCTGACCATTCTCCGAAGCTTTGAATTTTTCTGTGGATATCATAGGTGGAGATGAATCATCTTTCTTGACAGAAAATAATGCTGATTTAGCAAACCTCTGTTGGTTGTCATCCTCAAAGGCTTTTGCTGAGGATAGAGCTCTGAATGCTGGGGCCGATTTTGAGAATCGGGTCTCGTGTGCATCGTTTGCCATCCTGACCTCAGATATGGCCCTCATCGTGTTGTTTATTGTTGCGTACGGTTCGCAAACCTTTAATTGCAGCAGCCGCTTGTGCTCTTTCAGCACTAACTGTCGTTCCTGCTCCAGCAGTCTGAGGTTGAGCCGGTGTTTGGTGCTGATGTTGTGTAGTTTCCACTTAAGATGGACGTCCTCTTTGTGGTTCAGCAGTCTTACGTCCATGTGAATGAAAGACTTGGGTTTCCTAATGCTTGGATGTGTTGTCATTTTGAGGCGTTTCTTAAAACAAATACTGCAAATGGAACGGACAGCCGTTTTTTTGGTTAAGCACACTGAGGCAGATTGTTCCAAGGTGAAATTTATTTTACAAACACACACAAATGTCTCAGAAGCTTCAGAATTGTAGACCACAACGATTGTTTCAAGGCTAATTTATTGTATGAAAACATGTATGTGAGCATTGTATACATGTGTACATAATAATAAATGCAAATTTACTGTACCTGAAACTGCTGCATATGTTTCCTAGTCTCATAAGAATCTGCTGCTATGACACTTAAACATAACATGTCTTTCGTTCTGTCAGGTTTCAGAGTTTTGAGTTTCAAGTCAATCAGTCACATGATCACTATTGTGTTGATAATGACATGGTAAAGCTGGAAGGTTGGACCAAATTCAGGCCTTTATCTCCATTTAATAGCTCGCAAATCATTAACTAATTTTCTGAAAGGTGATTATAAACAAGATTTCATAGTTTCAGTAGTCTGGTGTCTAAGACTAAGATACTCTAATTGGTGTATACTACAGCAGTACACATGTCAGTTCTTTGTATGATTTATTGTATTAAAAAAAGTGATTAAAATGTGATGGGAGGAATGAAATTATTATTATTATTATTATTATTTACAAATCAGTATTATATGACATCCTTGTGACTCTTCATAGGTCAAGCAGTTTGGAGAATGGATAGATTAAATAATATTAACAATTATTTCTTTAAATTTCGGTAAATTGGGCAACTTTTTGGCATTCATAATATAAAATCTACCTCAGGTCACGCTACAATTTAAGTGTTTCTTAAGCCTTACATTATTTGCGTATATTTTGAGTTGTATACATTTACCCATACAATGTTCCATATTAACTATAGTGTACACTAAAAGACATAGTTACTACGGTTATTGATACTGAAGGAATCAAGTATTACTACAGAATAGTAAATTATTATGGGATCTCATTCAAACTGTATCAAAGAAGCTTCCAGAATGTGGTTTTTTTAGAATATGTTTCACTTTATTAACAATGGTATTTTGGCAAACTATGGTTGCCATAGTATTTTTATAGCCTATGGGAGGTACTATATGAACTTTCATTTCCAGCTTTTCGCTTGATTGCAGTTTATGTTCACTTCAGATCAGCTACTGATGCACAAAACATCGATTTACTTCGAGTACTTTATTGAAGTAAGTTTAATTTTAAATAACTTTTTTTACTGTCGCTGTTTTCTTCCACAGTGAACATAAATGTCATCCATGTAAAGGTGAGCTGTTTAAAGTATAGTTTTAATGTAGTCAGGCAATATAAAGATTAAAGTCGATGTCATAATTTGTGTAATTAATACAGAAACAAGCTATATTGCATATGATTGTTCAGTGCTGTGTAGATTTTGTTTTCGTCAACGCACAGAATAGTTCACATGTGCGCTGAAATTGTGCAGAAAAGCAGAATGGTGTAAATACAAGTCACTTGATTGCAGTGGCGTTGCATTACAATGTTATATGTGATATGAAACTTCACTTTTAATTAACGTTTATGTTTTAAGTGTAGGTCCTAAATTAAAAGGAAAGCTTATGTCCTGTTTGTGATCGCATTTAAATGTCAATGCAACAAATGGCCGAAGAAAAAACGGTAAGTGAAAATGTAAGAGTGTCTTAACGAAATACTGTATCAAATTTTAAGATTGTTCAAATTGTCTTTTTTTTCCTTTGCTGTTGTTTTGTATTAACAATCATATTACTGTATTGGCATGATATACTTTAGCCTATATATAGCCACAGTATTACAGAGGGGAAACAAACAAAATGAAAGAGTAAATTAATGTTTAATAAATAGACATAAAAATAAAAGTCATGATCAACAGCTTGTATTCTTATTTTCTAGTCAATGCAGGCAGTATGTGTTGATGAAGCAGGGAGACTGGATGTGAAACATGTCCCTCGGCCTGAACCCAAAAATGGGCAGCTCCTCATCAGAGTCGCCGCAACCGCTTTAAACAGAGCCGATCTTCTACAGGTGAACCACAAATCCTGCCAATGTTTGTGCCCTGGACAAATCAAACCCTATTGATGGCTCTTTTTAATTGACAGAAAAGGGGTCTTTACGCACCTCCCCCTGGAGAGAGTGAAATCTTAGGACTGGAGTCCAGCGGGGTGATCGCTAACATTGGTCCTGAGGTCAAGGGGAACTGGATGCTGGGAAGTAAAGTAATGGCTTTACTCGGAGGAGGAGGCTATGCAGAATATGTAGCTGTTCCTGAAGAACTCATCATGCCTGTCCCATCACACCTCGATCTTCATCAAGCCGCAGCTCTGCCTGAGGCCTGGCTGACTGCTTACCAACTTCTGCACTTCATAGGTAATAATGTCAGCTTGTTTCACTTGTCAGTTAAGTGTCCAAATGATTTTTTAGGACCACTGTATTCCCATACGACCTCTGTCCTCTTTTAGCCAAAGTGAAACCGAATGAGACGGTGTTGATTCATGCTGGAGCGAGTGGAGTCGGCACCGCTGCCATTCAGCTGGTTCGCTTATGTCGTGCGATTCCAGTGGTGACAACAGGAAGCCCTGAAAAGTTAAAATTTGCAGAGCAGATTGGAGCAGCTGTGGGAATCAATTACAAAGAGGAGGATTTCTCAGAAAAAGTACTGCAGTTTACTGAAGGTTTGTCACTTTAATATTCTGAATGTGTTTATTAAATGGGTCATTGACAAATAAAGGTTTTTAAAAGTGTAAAAAAAAAAACCCTAATTGCAGCTATAACAGCCTCAACTCTTCTGGGAAGGCTTTCCACAAGGTTTAGGAGTGTGTTTATGGGAATTTTTGACCATTCTTCTAGAAGCACATTTGTGAGGTCAGGCACTGATGTTGGAGAGAAGGCCTGGCTTGCACTCACTGCTCTAATTCATCCCAAAGGTGTTCTGTTGGGTTGAGGTCAGGACTGTGCAGGCCAGTCAAGTTCCTCCACAACAAACTCACTCATCCATGTCTTTATGGACCTTGCTTTGTGCACTGGTGCGCAGTCATGTTGGAACAGGAAGGGGCCATCCCCAAACTGTTCCCACAAAGTTGGGAGCATGAAATTGTCCAAAATGTCTTGGTATGCTGAAGCATTAAGAGTTCCTTTCACTAGAACTAAGGGGCCAAGGCCCAACCCCTGAAACACTTGGCACAATGCAGTCAGGCAAGTATCGTTCTCCTGACAACTGCCAAACCCAGACCCGTCCATTGGATTGCCAGACAGAGAAGCGTGATTGGTCACTCCAGAGAACACGTCTCCACTGCTTTAGAGTCCAGTGGCGGTGTGCTTTACACCACTGCATCTGGCGCTTTTCATTGCACTTGATGATGTAAGGCTTGGATGCAGCTGCTCGGCCATGGAAACCCATTCCATGAAGCTCTCTATGCACTGCTCTTGAGCTAATCTGAAGGCCACACAAAGTTTGGAGGTCTGTAGATATTGACTCTGCAGAAAGTTGCTGACTTCTGCACACTGTGCGCCTCAGCATGCGCTGACCCCGCTCTGTGATTTTACGTGGCCTACCACTTCGTGGCCGAGTTGCTGTTGTTCCCAATTGCTTCCACTTTGTTATGATACCACTAACAGTTGACCGTGGAATATTTAGTAGTGAGGAAATTACACGAATGGACTTATTGCACAGGTGGAAACCAATCACACTACCCCGCTTGAATTCACTGAGCTCCTGAGAGCGACCCATTCTTCCACAAATGTTTGTAGATGCAGTCTGCATGCCTAGCTGCTCGATTTTATACACCTGTGGCCATGGAAGTGATTGGAACACCTGAATTCAATGATTTGGAGGGTTGTGCCAATACTTTTGGCAATATAGTGTATAATTAATTTTGATTTTTATTAAGTGTTAACAATGAGATTATGTGGTTTTCACAATCAATTAACACTGCTTTTGTCATTTTTTACAAAATGGACAAAATTTGTCACCAAAAAGGTCATTAGTTTTAACCAAAATTTCGGTTTTACCGAATGACACTTTTAGTTATACCGAATGATGATATTTTCAAAGAATTCTAACAGGCTGATAGGGACAATCTCACACACAATGTTACTACATTTTATATTTAGTACAAGTTTTTAAAATATTACAACATTTTCCATGTTTTATAGCGGTTGTACCGAATGACCTGATGTTTCAGAACATGCGTATGAGCAAGTGAAAACCTGAATTTTTCAAATATTTTAAAGAGAGTTAGTTACTTTGCTTCATGACCATGTGGTCCTGTGCAGGTGTCTGAATGAAGTCACATCCTGTCACATGATACTGACCACATGACTTGATCCAAAATGGTCCCTTTTGGTTACTCCGAATGACATCAATGAAATTCATTTTTCTGGACATTCTTTCTCATAACAAAGCAACGACTTCTACACATCATTTTAATTCCATTTTGCACTATTGATATATAATGTTATAAAATCATGCCAGAATAAAAAATATATACATTTATTACATTTTAAGATATTTTAATCACAAATGAACTGGCTATATTGGCCTTTGGACGGTTAAACCGAATGACTTTTTGACACTTCAAAATCTTTAAAATACCTTTATACGTAGTAAAATATAATTAAAACCTATAAAAAATAAAAGACATCTAGTTGTACTACCTTACATATTTTGAATATCATATCTTTGTTTATTATTATTATTATTATTAAGGCCTTTGGACAAAAAAAAAAAAAAGACCTGTCACGTCATTGACCCAAATATTAAAATGAATGTATTTAAAGGGATAGTTCAGCCAAAAATGAAAATTCTGTCATCATTTACTCACCCTCAAGTTGTTCCAAACCTGTATGAGTTTCTTTCTTCTGTTGAACACAAAAGAAGATATTTTTAGAAAATGTTGGTAATCAAACAGTTGACGGTAGCCATTGACTTCCATAGTAGGAAAAAAATAACAATGTGGTTATCAAAGTCTGGTTACCAACATAATTTAAAATATTTATTTTGTGTTCAACAGAAGAGCGAAACTACAGGTTGGAACAACTTGAGGGCGAGTAAATGATGATGGAATTTTCATTTTTGGGTGAACTATCCCTTTAAATGAATTGTGCGTTTTTGTTTAGGTAAGGGAGCTGATGTGATTCTGGACTGCATTGGTGGATCTTTTTGGGAGAAGAACATTCGTAGCCTTGCAATGGATGGGCGATGGGTGCTTTATGGTGCAATGGGTGGTAAAACAGCAGATGGAGACTTGTTTGGCAAGCTTTTGGGGAAAAGAGGGCATCTCCTTTGCAGTCTCCTCAGAAACAGAAGTTTACAGGTAAGATGAGTTTTTCCAGATCGCATTGCAAAGGAAACCATTTTTATTTACAAACTGATGTAGACTAAAAGGAGTAAGTTCAAATGAATAGTTCACCTCAAAATGGCCTGAGACATTCTGTCATTATTTATTCAAACTACCTCATGTCACTCCAACCCATTATGCTGTTCATTTTGGCCTGTTTTAACTCCTTTAATGAGGTATAATTTTCAGTTTGTTATATGCCTTGTATGAATGAGTGTGTTTTTATTTCTAGTATAAAGCAGAGCTGGTCAGGAGTTTCACAGAGCAGATTTTGCCGCACTTCCAGTCGACAGATCCTCCCTTGCGGCCTGTGATTGACAGCATGTTCAACATGGAAGATGTTGAAATGGCTCATCAACACATGGAGGCCAACAAGAATATTGGGAAAATAATTATCAAAATTGGAACCTCTTGATCATAGTATTATTATAGAATATGTACAGTCAGTAACATCACCTGATCAGCCCCTGTGCAGCAGCATTGAGAATAACATCTATACTGTAGAGCAACAATCAGCAGATCTGTCACTGTTTACGATCACTTATAAAACTGCTGGCAGTGTTAAATGTTGTACAGAAAGATTTGACAGCCTAAAATGTATGAGAGGAAAGCATACAGCTTAGGATGAAGAAAAGATTAATGTGATCATATGTTGCAATCAGATTAAATTTTCCTCTTATCTGTTATTCCATTTAGATTTATTTCCTTTATATCCTCATCATCCTCCCATACCTGTAACAAATCCTTCCCTAAAATGATACTTATTAAAAAAAAAATTGTCCAGAATGCTTATATCATTTTATTTCGATTATATTGTTTTTATTTTTAATGCATGTTTTTTTTTTAGATATTTTGTAATATTTTTTATTTTATTTACCTTTAAATTTTAATTTTTATAAGCACATTTTTCACATTCTTTCACTTAAGTACAAAATAACTCAATTATATGCAAAACCCCATTCAATTTTCTTTGAAAATAACATGATTTTTTATGACTCTTGCCACTAGATGGCTTTATAGCACTATATGGAGCAAAGGAACTGTTCCCCTGGATTTGAAGTCAGTTTGCTGTTTTGCAGTTTTAGTATGCATTCAGGTATATTTTTAGACAATTACAAAATCATTTTTGGAAATATTTGAGCACATTTAGTTTTCATTTTTTTTTAATTTTGGTTGTTCTGCATTGTAAATGTGTTCAAATCTAACCAATATCCGTGTCCAGTCTGCATTGTGACTGATTGATTTTTATTTGGAAAAAAAAAAAAACTTTGCCCCCATTATATGACCCTCCATTCACTTTTAATAGGAATTCCTAGGTGTGTGTGTGTGTGTGTGTGTGTGTGTGTGTGTGTGTGTGTGTGTGTGTGTGTGTGTTCTGCGTTGGGGATGTTCTATAGTCTCATGTGTTCTGGATTTAGCCAGATTTATTTATTTGTTTATTTATTTTTGACAAATAATAATAAAAAAAGGTCCAATTTTCCCCCATTTCTATTGAGGTCAAATTGATAAATATCCCCCCAAAAAAAAGATAATTAAAAAAAAAAAAAAAAAAAAAAAAAATCTTACTTTGGTATTTTGCTACTAAATATTTAAAAAAGTGACAATTATATATATAATTGTTTATTAAATATTAATATTTTAAAATATTGTTTTTTATTTTATGGGGCTTACTATGTAATGATAACAGACGATCTCTAAAAAAAGTGTATTTTGATATGACATTTCAAGCAACATTTTCATAAATCTACAATTATTATGCATTACTTCATATTAATAGTGAATGAAATGGAATATTCGGACGTAAATCGTACAGGTCCTACATTATTCATTTACACATGCAATTTTGAGTAATATAAAATGTTGATGTTAAAATAAAAAAGACTATCTGTGGTATTTGTCAGCTCCCCAGATACACGTTCTCCTGGAATTGTAGCTACTTCTTTACACCTTGTTGGATTTTTGCTGCGCGAGATTTCACAGACAGTCAGTCTGCTTTCACTATTTCAAGGCTGCTCTCTGGCAATGAGTTTTCGTACTTGACGTAAGAGAAACTTTATTTCCTACTTCCTGGTCTAAACTCTGCTCATGGTCAATGGATCAACTTTCTGTAAAAACGCTGTAAATATACCCCGATATGAATACATACGCAACTTTATCAAACATCGACTTCAGCATCTCTTCTTAAACGGTAAGTGATCAATTTCATTAATCGGTAGAGTATGATCTCTGACAGGCCTGAGCTCAAATCTGCGTTAATGACCAGAAAATGAAAATATAGCCAAGGTAATATTGTTGGCGGAAATACAGCGATTAGCAAATTCAAAACTAGTCCTTCTGATGATGAATTACTAACCCTGTGAATATTTTAATATCTTTAATCTCTAAATAAATAATAGTGAAATGTAACGTGGTTTCTTGTGTACTTGTTCAATATACAGTGGCCCTGTTTGGACTCACTTTATGTATGAATGTCATTGTTACTTATCATTTGTTTGTTCTGGGGATCTTTATTCGATGTATGAAGTCAGTTCTGAACTTCACAGGTGTGATCAAATCACCTACACAATCACAAAGTGTACTTGTGCTGTTTTTAGTAACACTCTACAATAAGGGTCTATTTGTTAACATCAACTAACAATGTAAAATACTTTTAAACCATTTAGTCTGTTAATGTTTATTTAATTTACTAATACATTATTAAAATTGAAAAGTTGTATCTGTTAATATTATTTAATGGACCTGAGCTAACATAAACTAACAATGACCATTAAAAACATTAAGAAAATAAACACATTAACCAATGGGACCTTATTGTAAAGTGTTAACCTACAGTGACATTCAGACATTTTTCTGTTATTTTGAGTAATAGAAAGCAAGACTAAAAATGATTCATGCCACTTCTGATCTTCAGTGTTTTTAGCAGAATTTAACAATGACAGATTCAAGCCGACCTCAACGCAAGCTGTCCAGAGCTGGAGAGAGTTTATACAAGACATTAGGCCTGGAGAAAGGAGCGTCATCTGATGATATTAAGAAAGCATATCGGTATGTTCTTTAAATAATGCAACTCTTTTGTTAAATTATTATTGAAAATGGTTAGCTAATCGAACACTAACATTGTCACACTTTAATGTTTCAGATCATCAAACAAATATAAATATTAATCAAAGATAACACAAGTAAACACAACATGGAGTTTTTAAATGAAGGTTTTTATTATGAAGGGAAAACAAAATTCAAACCCACATGACCCTGTGTAAAAGTGTTTGCCCCCTAAACCTAATAACTGGTTTGGCCACCCTTAGCAGCAACAACTGCAATCAAGCGTTTGTGATAACTTGCAATGAGTCTGTTAAAGGTGCTGTGGAGGAATTTTGGCCCACTCATCTTTGCAGAATTGATGTAATCCAGCCACATTGGAGGGTTTTTGAGCATGAACCGCCTTTTTAAGGTCATGCCACAGCATCTCAATAGGATTGAGGTCAGGACTTTGACTAGGCCACTCCAAAGTCTTCATTTTGTTTTTCTTCAGCCATTCAGAGGTGGACTTGCTGGTGTGTTTTGGATCATTATCCTGCTGCAGAACCCAAGTTCGCTTCAGCTTGAGGTCACAAACAGATGGCTGGACATTGTCCTTCAGGATTTTTTGGTAGACAGCAGAATTCATGGTTCCGTTTATCACAGCATGTCTTCCAGGTCCTGAAGCAGCAAAACAGCACCAGACCATCACACTACCACCACCATATTTTACTGTTGGTGTGATGTTCTTTTTCTGAAATGCTGTGTTACTTTTACGCCAGATTTAATGGGACACACACCTTCCAAAAAGTTCAGCTTTTGTCTCGTCAGTCCACAGAGTATTTTCCCAAAAGTCTTGGGGATCATCAAGATGTTGTCTGGCAAAACTGAGACGAGCCTTTATGTTCTTTTTGCTCAGCAGCAGTTTTCGTCTTGGAATGCCATGCAGGCCATTTTTGTCCAGTCTCTTTCTTATGGTGGAGTCATGAACACTGACCTTAACTTAGGCAACTGAGGCCTGCAGTTCTTTGGATGTTGTTGTGGGGTCTTTTGTGTCCTCTTGGATGAGCCGTCGCTGCGCTCTTGGGGTAATTTTGGTCAGCCGGCCACTCCTGGGAAGGTTTACCACTGTTCCATATTTACGTCATTTGTGGATAATGGCTCTCACTGTGGTTCGCTGGAGTCCCAAAGCTTTAGAAATGGCTTTATAACCTTTTCCAGACTGATAGATCTCAATTATTTTCTTTCTCATTTGTTCCTGAATTTCTTTGGATCTCAACATGATGTGTAGCTTTTGAGGATCTTTTGATCTACTTCACTTTGTCAGGCAGGTCCTATTTAAGTGATTTCTTGATTGTGAACAGGTGTGGCAGTAATCAGGCCTGGGTGTGGCAAGCACTTTTTCACACAGGGCCATGTGAGTTTGGATTTTGTTTTCCCTTCATTTAAAAACTGCATGTTGTTTACTTGTGTTATCTTTGATTCATATTTAAATTTGTTTGATGATCTGAAACATTAAAGTGTGACAAAAAAATCAGGAAAGGGGCAAACACTTTTTCACACCACTGTAGCTCATGTCAGTACAGCTCATGTCACTGAAAGGCTTTGTTTCATAAATCCTTATCAAAAGTAAACTGGCACTGAAGTATCATCCTGACAAGAACCCCAACAACCCTGAAGCGGCAGAGAAGTTCAAAGAGATCAACAATGCCAACACCATCCTCCATGACGACACCAAAAGACAGATCTACGACCAGTATGGCTCCATGGGCCTCTACATCGCAGACCAGTTCGGAGAGGACAGCGTTAAGTACTATTTCCTCATGAACAAGTGCTGGTTTAAGGTGAGTCCTTTGTGTGCATGCAAATCTGTCTGTGCTCTTTGCTTTTAGTTATTCACTTATATGCAATGGTACTGTATCGCTGTACATGATCTTTTTTTGGTTTGTTGATCCATGTTCAGACGCTCCTTGCATTAGGAATGATCTTCACATGCTGCTGCTGCTTTTGCTGCTGTTGTTTCTGCTGTGGTAAATGCGGCAGTTCAGAGCATGAAGAAGATTTTCATTATATGGATCCAGATGAGTTGGCGGCAGAGGAGGAGCAGAACGGAGGTGAGGAGCAGTCATGTTTTCGGGTCTGGAGATTGTAAAATTTCCCAGCATCCATCTGGGCCTGCTTAAAGGAATAGTTCACCCAAAAATGAAAATTATCCCATAATTTACTCACCCTCAAGCCATCCTATGTGTATGTGACTTTGTTCTTTCAGCTGAACACAATCTGAGTTGTATTATAAAAATATCCTGGCTCTTCCCAGATTTGTAATGGCATTGAATTTTTCACCCAAAAATGAAATCATTAATCACTCACCCTCATGTCAGTCCAAACCCACAAGACCTTCGTTCATCTTCAGAACACAAATTAAGATATTTTTGATGAAATCTGAGAGGTTTTTATCTCCCATAGAAAGTATGCATTCAAGGTCCAGAGAAGTAGTAAGACATTGTTAAAATAGTCAACGTGACTACAGTGGTTCAACCGTAATGTTATGAAGCGACGAGAAAACGAGACTTTTGTGCGCAAAAACAAAAGAAAATACGTCTGATGCTGACGCAGGAGCCAACCAATACAGAGTTGCCGTTCTGACGTAGAACACAGAAGCTCTGTAATGTGTCTTCACATAAATTGCATATGAGAATGACAGGGTAGAGAGAAAATAATTGAATAAAGTTGTTATTTTTGTTTTGCTTTTGCACACAAAAAGTATTCTCGTCGCTTCATTACATTAAGGTTGAACCACTGTAGCCATGTTGACTATTTTAACAATGTCTTTACTACTTCTCTGGACCTTGAATGTGGTAATTTTGTTGCTTTCTATGGGGGATAAAAAACCCTCTTGGATTTCATCAAAAATATCTTAATTTGTGTTCTTAAGATGAACAAAGGTCTGATGATGAACAAGGGTTTGGAATGACATGAGGGTGAGTAATTATTGACAGAATTTTCATTTTTGGGGGAACTAACCATTTAATAGATGCCTTCTTAAGCAAAGCGATGGGTTTTTGTGAGAAAAAATATGCATATAGATTCATTAGAAATTTACAAACTATAATCACTGGCTTCTGTATCATTGTAAACGGCCGTACATGTGTTTACGAGAGAGCAAAGTTCTAGTGAAAGGGTGACTTCTGACCCGATGTAGGCATAGACACCTTTTGCAAAAACCACATAACTCTCTTATGACGGCCGTTGCTGAAAGCCATTGATTATAGCTTATTGTGGATGGTGCGATTTTTGGAGCTTCAAAAACTCAGACACTATTCAATGCCATTACTAAGCTGGGAAGAACCGGGATATTATTTAATATAACTCAGATTGTGTTCGGCTGAAAGAATAAAGTCATATACACAGGATGGCTTGAGGGTAAGTAAATTATGGGATAGTTTTCATTTTTGGGTGAACTATTCCTTTAAGAACAATTGTTATTAATTGTTATAGCACATTGTAACTTATTTATACCACTGTATTATTTATGATTCACAGGCAATGACACAGTAATAACAGGACAGCCTATTCCCGGTCCAGCGCCTGGAGATTCAGGTGAACATTTATTCTTTTTTTATAAATAAAAGTTTAAAAGTTTGGGGTCAGTAAACATTGAAAAAATGTACTGACCCCAGACGTTACTTTATCAAAATTTACATCAGCATATTTTGCATATTTGAACCCTTTCCAGCAGTGACTGTATGACTTTGAGATCCATCTTTTCAAACATAACTATTAAAAAAGCTGCAAACATTCACTGATGCTCTAGAAGGAAACACGATGCATTAAGAGCCGGGGATGAACAGTATAAATGGTACTTTTTTGTCTTCTGGGAAACATGTAAGCATACTTCCTTCTGGAGCATCAGTGAATGTTTGCAGCTTTTGTAATATTGCAATGTGTTTTGTAATGTGTTTAAATTGTCCTCAGTATGAAAAGATGAATCTCAAAATCATATAGTCACTGCTGGAAAGAGTTCAAATATGCAGAAAATGCAGGAAAACCAAAGAATTTCCTGGACCTGGTGGATTTTTCTGAAGAGCTCAGTTTAACTGCTCAGGACAAACGAGGAACTCAAGAACAACCATCACAAAACAAAAAACAGTCATGGATCATTGTCAAATGGCATGAATTTCATCATCAGAAGAGTATGCGCACCACCAGATTTTTGTCACCGCACATACTTGTACGTGCAGGTTGCACATGCGCATTTAATTTTAAGTAATTACTTTATCCACAAGGTGCCCTGGTGGCGTTGATTCACAAGGTTGTAGAAGAAAAATTGCATAAATAGAACCGACCGGAACACATGCAAGCTACTGCGACAATGGAGGCCTACATAGAAGAGAAAGTTTGAGAAGAGGTTAAAAAGTACCCTCATCTGTACAACTCTAGCATGAAAGAAGAATACAAAGATATTTACACGGGTTGTAATTTGTTCAAACTTGTGGATGCGTCGAATGCCTGTGTATGCGTTCGAGTCAAATAAAGTATACTTTCCAAGGCTGTGCGTTCGACTGTGCGATGCCCAGGGCTTAAGTGTCATTATTCAGCTCAGATTTTCAAATCGGTGCAGTTAAATCGATGATATATTATCTATTAATTATCTTTTAAACCCCACACTTTTTGAAGGTGACATGCAATTTTTTATAAATACTGTAAATAAAATACTAATTTAGTATTTTTAGTATTTTTTTAAAATGAATTGTTAAAATACTGTGAAGAAGGTGACTACTCAACCATAATTGCAACTACTAATATCACTATTACACAAATATTCTTGTTTTGTTGGTCCTGATATTACTGGATTTCCTTTTTTTGTGTTGTTCAACAGGACACCCTGTGTTTGTTGGAATGCCCATTCCTGAAAAGTCAGGTGAGTATCAGCATCAGTAATTACAGTAATTAGCAATAGCACATCTTATTCTGTGTGATGTTTGGAGAATATACTTTTTTTGGCAACAAAATGGCAGGACAGTTGAGATTGTGAGGGTTGCAGTGAAATACTGATAGTCTGTGTTCTCCTGCAGATGGAGACACTGCTATACTGATCACAGATAAATAGAGCAAACAACTACCTGAAGATTGCCTCATCCCCGTTTCAAGGATGTGGAAATGAGGACACTGCTGTTTCACTGTCAGTCCACACGGTATCTGTGCAGCATGTGTGGATCATTTGATGCTATGTTTACATCACTTATGATTTCCTTTGGTTTGCTTGATTTTTATTGCAAAGACACTTTTTCTAATGCTTCTTTGATGAGAAAAAATTTGCCAAATTACCTGATCTAATAAAATAAGAATCTGCTTTATATATATAATTTATGCCCTTTCTGTGCTGCACGTCACAATAATTCTTAAGAACACAAAGCCTTTGCAACCTTTATTAATAGTGTATTTGTACCATGTGAAGTTGTTAAGGATCTAATACAGTGATAACAAATAAATCCAGCAGTTCTTTCTTATTTGTATGTACATAAACATTGACATTTTATGTGGTTTGTTTTGTCACTGTTTCAGTCAAACTTTAAAAATAACCATTTTAAGATATATGATCATTTAATATGATATTAATCTTTTAAAAGATTCAAATGAATGTATAAAAATGATCATTATGCCATATGATCAGTTAGGGCAGGGGTTCAGGTACGGTTTGTCCCGCTGAGTTCAAAGGACCACTGACATTTTGCCATGCAGCAGCTGGTAATTTAAAGATTAATATTTTGTTGCTGTTGTGGTAATATTGCACGGCCTCAGGGATGGTTTTGTCTGAGATTCTGGTTGTATATCTTTGTTTATAATTGTAATGATTGGCAAATGACTGCTGCTGCAATATTAATATTATGAGGAAGTATGAAAGAATAATAAATATAGTTGATTCTTGTATCGACTCAAGTTTTCAGTGTGAGTTTGTTCATGTGAATTTGCTCTCTATAGACATCTTTACAGCAGTGAAAATGTGTATATGTGCACATCTGTTATCCGTCTGTTATCCAAACCCTCCAATCCTTTTTTTCCACTTTATCTCTAGTTTTGGAAAAGTGACCTTGATGAAAACTAAACTGTTTCAGTGCACCGACTCATTTTTCCCAGCATGTTATAGCAGCAGCATGTGAAACGGCTTACTGGAAACTTAAAGTTTAACATTAGTTCATCTTCAAAGTTTTAGAGATTTTAATACATGTTTTTTTTTTTAAAACAATCTGCCCTGTAAATTACAAGCACTATTTATTTGGAATTTACTATTTGGAAGGATTTTTTTATTAATGGTCTCCATGGTGAATTTGGAGAAAGTCCAGCTGAGCAAGCAGAGCAAGACCTTGACAGACTCACTTGAACTTTCGGCGTAAGTCTTTCAAACTCAGTTAATCAATCATTCTGCTGTTATTCGAAGTGTTTGATCTTGATTTCTTCATTCTGTTTTGAAACTTTCCTCTAGTCTGCTGGATAATTCAGACGATGAATACCTCAGCACTCAGTCTGAGTGTAAACGTGACACACAAGCTTTTCATTGTCACAGCCTGAAAGACACAAGCTTGAAGCACCAGGACAAAACACAGGCCCGGAGAAAGTTACTCATCACATGTGTTGTGTGCTTGATCTTCATGATCGGAGAAGTCATTGGTGAGAATAAAAAAAGGCATGCACAGTTTAAAGAGCCTAATCCGCTCATTGCAAAAATGCAGTTGACTACAAAATTGACATTACATGACATACTGTTACATACTGTGACAGATGTTATTATTTCCTTTCCATTATCTGTGAATCGATATCTGTAGCAGGTCATGGGTGGTACTGTCTTGACTTTCTGTTGTTCTCGTAGGTGGATATGCTGCTCACAGTCTCGCTATAATGACTGATGCTGCTCATCTTCTCACTGACTTTGGCAGCGTTTTGATCAGTCTCTTCTCGCTGTGGATTTCCTCCAGACCACCTTCCAAACATCTGACCTTCGGATGGCATCGATCAGGTGTGTGTGTGTATGCCCTTTAGTCTGTAGTATATGTAACCCCTTACCCAGGTCCTACTCGCTCCGCTCTGTGCGGGCTTCGAACCTGGGTCTCCGGCGTGGGAGTCGGACGCTCTAACAAGGAGGCTAAAGGCTGCAACCTCTAGCGTCAGTCACTAGAGCATCTCTTGAGATCAGAGGAATGAGGTTTGCTCGCACAGCGACTACTAGCTGGCCTCCGTTACAGTCACCCCCCTAAACCTCACGGCACCAATGTAACCCTTCACCCAGGTCCTCACCGCCCCGCTCTCTGCGGGCCTCGAACCTGGGTCTCCGGCGTTGGAGTTGGACGCTCTAACAAGGAGGTTAAAGGCTGCAACCCCTAGCAGTAGTCGCTAGAGCATCTCTTGAGAGAAGTGGAGTAAGGTTTACTCGCACAGTTACTACTAGCTGGCCTCCGTTACACTCACCCCCCTAAATCTCACTCCCATCCGGGTCACGGCACCAATGTAACCACTCCACACAGGTCCTACTTGACCCGCTCTGCGCGGGCCTCGAACCTGGGTCTCCGGCGTGGGAGTCGGACGCTCTAACGAGGAGGCTAGAGCATCTCTTGAGATCAGAGGAGTGAGGTTTACTCACACAGCGACTACTAGCTGGCCTCCATTACATATATATTGGGTACTAGGGGCTAAAGGCGCCGCGAGGCAAAAGACGCCTTTGTTGCTTTCACGACACACCCATTTCCCTGCCTGTCGCCGAGGGCATCCCCCTGCAGCTGCACAGGCTCCCGGGAGACTGGAACCATCCCGTCCTCCCCGAGCCTTCCGCAGGAAGGTGACGCAGCCCGTCCAGACCGCTAAGCCCTCCAAGACGAAGACACCTAAACGGCCCTGAGGCGAGTGGTCCAGAGATGGAGGGGACTGCTCTGTCCTTGGCACCGCTCCTTCCCCCGTGGAGGTCCGGGTGTTTTCAATAAAAGAGGGGTTTCCAAAATCTCTGGGTCATACTGGGTCGGTGCTGACAGTTAGTGACGCACTGCTTCCTCACTCTCAGCCACACCCTCATTTGCCACAGGCAGGGAGCTTGTGTTTCGGGGACGCACTGCCTCCCCACGCCTCCCTGCCCCGTCCACCGCCTCTACTTTGGGATGCTCTGTGCTGTGCCCAGGGGCTAGCCATCATTTCAGAACTGAGGGGGACAGAATTGATAGATTTTTTTTTTCATATCTCTTGCTTTTAATTTGAAATCAATTTGCTTTTAATCAGAAATCAAATACTCTGCTGAACAATAACCAATATCTAATATTTTTTCCCTAAATTTTATGACAGCTTTATGATTGGTTTATGTAACAAACAAACACTTGTGCATTAAGTCCTCATGGATTTTATACAATATAAAAAAGATCATAGAATAAGGCAGAAAATACAGTACCTATAAAAAGTTTGGAAACATTACAGTTGTAATTGTACAATTGAAATATGTCTCTTCTGCTCACCAAGGCTGGATTTATTTAATAAAAAAAAACAGTAAAAACAGTAATATTGTGAAATAGTATTGCAATTTAAAATTGCAATATTGTGTGAATATATTGTAAAATGTACAATATATGTGATCTTAAAGCTGAATTTTCAGCATCATTACTCCAGTCTTCAGTGTCACATGACCCTTCAGAAATCATTCTAATATGCTGCTCAAGAAACAAAATTCAGCTTTGATCACAGGAATAAATTACATTTTTAAGTATATTCACAAAGAAAACAGCTATTTTAATTTGTAATAATATTTTGCAATATTACTGCTTTTAGTGTATTTTTATTATTATTATTATTATTATTATTTTTATTTATTTATTTATTTATTTTTTTGCAGCATGGAATAATTTATTGTCCTGAATGCTTTTATTTCAGAAGGCACTATCCTTTTTATACCATTGCAGAAAATGGTCAGTTATAAATTCCACATGTCTTGCTGAAGTCATTTTGACACCCTTAGAAACGTAAGGGGACCTTCCATCTCACTTCCCAATATTCCAGCCCAAATCATCACCCGCCAGCTCCTTGCTGACATTGTGTTGGAACATGGTGGCCACTCACCAACCATTCAGAAATCCATTCATCTAGAGATCACCCATTCAAATATGGGATTCTTCAGTGAATAAAACTATTTAAAAATGAGTCTTCATGTATTTCTTAACCCAATGTAAACGTTTCACTTGGTGAGCTTTGGTTAGTGGTGGCTGAAATGAAACTTTATGCAATTGCCAGCTTGCATGGAGAGGTTCTTAAGACTCCAGAGACACCAGCAGCTTCAAATAAATGTATATTACAACATATATATATATATATATATATAGGCTAACGTGAAATATTATTAAAATGTAAAGGAACTGTTTTACTAGAACTGTGATAATTTTTTTCAGGATTGTTGGATGAATAGAAAGTTCAAAAGAACAGCATTTAGTTGAAATAAAAATCTTTTGTAAAATAATAAATGTCTTTACTGTCACTTTTGATCAATTTAATGCATTCTTTTAAAAAAAGTTTCAAACAGTTTCAAATATGTGAAGCAGCTCAACTGTTTTCAAAATTGATAATATTTAGAAATGTTTCTTGAGCAGCAAATCAGCATATTAGAGTGATTTCTGAAGGGTCATGTGACACTGAAGACTGGAGTATGATGCTGATGCAAATTCTGCTTTGCATCACAGGAATAAATTACATTTTTAAATGTATTAAAACACAAAACATTTATTTGAAATTGTAATGTTTTCACAATATTAGTTTTAAATTTTTTAATCAAATAAATGCAGCCTTGATGAGCAGAAAAGTTTTCTTTAAAAAAAAAAAATCAAAATTATTCCAAACTTTTGACCGATATGTATATTGTTACTAATGTTTTATTCCTTTCTTCAGAATTACATTTGATAACTATGCCAACTGTTCCAAATGTGTTTCTGTCATTTGTTTTGTCCAGAGGTTTTAGGGGCTCTTCTATCTGTTCTGTCCATCTGGACTGTGACGGTGGTTCTTGTTCTCATCGCTGTTCAGAGGATCATCAGTGATGATTATGAGATACACAGTGGTGTCATGTTAATCACAGCTGGATGTGCTGTAGCACTCAACATCTTGTGAGTGATGTTATTTGATTTCATTAGACGTGTTTAAGTCAATTACAAGTGTTCATACTCATGGTTGGATAGGGAAAAACACAAATGTTAAACTCTGGCATGAAGCTCATTCTACACCATTTGTGTGATAAGCATGAATGATTTTGGTAATTGTGTATTGCATTGCACCACTTACTTACTAAGTACTTACAAAAATACTAAGTAAGAAAAATCTTTTTTGTTGTTGTTGTTTCAGTTTGGCTTTTATTCTCCACCAGTCTCCGGTTCATCACTCTCACAGCTCTCTCAGTGTCTCGGGTCATTCTCACAGCCTCACAGAAGATCACAGAAACACCAGCGTGAGGGCTGCTTTTATTCATGTGCTGGGAGATTTACTGCAAAGTTTAGGCGTGCTGCTGGCTGCCGTGATCATCTACTTCAGGGTTAGTATCATTACTATTACTAGCATATACATAAATTCTCAGACTTTTACTTTTATGGACATTTAGTCAGATTAGTAAATGTCTGAATGTGATTAATCAGATCAGTGTGTCTCAAATGTTGCAGGATTATTTCTCCTCACTATCACTAACTCCTCTTCATCATTTGAGCTCAATATGTTTGAATCACCTGGTGTTTAGATTATTTTTAGCGGATGCATGAAGTCAGGAACACAGGCATAGATTGTCATATTTGTATCAACATGATCCTCTAAGCTAAAATCGTTCTGTCAAATAAATGCCACTTGTTTGATATTTCATTATCTAATGCAGAGATTCCCAAACTTTTTGTCAACCTCTGTGACAAAATATTTACTTGAGGTACTTTTAAGTTAATTTTAAGTTAAAATTTCAATAATTGAACAACATATTTCATAGTCTGGGTAAACCCAGCCTGATCTGCCGGCGATTTGATTTCGCTCTGCAACTCAGTCTGGAAACACGTGCATTCATTTCTGCTGCGCTGTTACTCTTTTGCGGGAACCAATCACAGACTGGCTTATCCACCTTGCTCGCTATTGGCGGGTATAACTCGATGACGATAGAGAAGCGACGGCAAGCAGCTTTCAAACTCTATCCGATCTACCCGTCTCTCGCACGACCGTCACTCCAAAATAACAATGCACAATCACAGTGACGCCGATTGTGTTAAGCATTTACCTTATCTGAGAGAAATGTAGCAGAGCGTTGATCCGACAGTCTCTTCATAGGAAGATTACAAACGGCGATTGATGACACACAATGATTCTCTGCTGTTATTTTGGTGGTTTGCTTCACGATGTGAGTACAGGACTCTTTTACTTTAATGCCCCTTGATGGTAGACAATATTTTTATTATTTGCTCTATATGTTTCGTCTCCCTGCTTCTTGAATCTCGCGCCGCCTGAGCTGACTGGAATTCTTTTTGGTTGTCATGACAATGACGTAGTTTAGGGCGGCTATATTCCGCGTTCATTTACACTGAACCAGAACAGTATCAGAGTCGCCTTTTAAACTCTCGACGATGCTGAATGACCTCTTTAGTTAGCAAACAAATTGCTCGAGTGGGTGTAAATACCGTTCACTTTCATGTTTTTTTGCACAACCTGCAAAAATCGCTCGATGCCATTGCTGCTTCTGCAAACCGCGGATCAATGCTACAAACCAATACAAACTAAACCTGCGTCTCAATCAGCTCCCTAGTTCCCTAGGTCGTGAATCAGTATATCATGAAAGTGAATGTGGCTGATTCTCTGATCAGTGCCCTGACTACTGAACTAGGGAGCTGATTGAGACACAGGGTAAACCTATCTGGAGTTTTCGCATCGCTCTGCAAAGTACGTCACCCAGATCGTTGATCTGATTGGTTGAAGGACTATCCAATTGCGTGACTAATGCTCATTGATCACGCCTCTTGTGCAGTAGGACATACATAGCAAACTCCCCAGACCAATTTTCAATTTTAAATTGAGCTTGGTCTGGTGATAGCTAGACTACATATTTCATGGTTCACAGTTCTGTGACATTGGTTAACGAGCACACAGAGTGTATTGCTTGGCTGGGCCAGGCCCACACCGAGGCTGCACTCACGGACTCTCGCACTGCTGCACTCGCGGATTGCTTTTTTTTAAGGAAAGTGATCCTGCCTCGCACACTCTCCCATTCTCTTCCCCTCTCGAGCCGAGACGGAGGAAAAAGTTGAGCCGCGGGGCTGAGCACCTGGGCTACAGCGAGCTCACGTAGGCCCAGCACTCGTGTATGACAACACTATGTCTCTGAAGTGGAGGACTGGACAAACTCCCCCAACCACCACCCGCAGCAGCCTCGACAAATGGTTCCTGCAGCCTGGGCGCCGTCAATAGGCCCCATGCCAGTGGCCAGCCCGTTCTTCCCAGAAGTCCACAAAGAACTGACAAAGTCATGGCATGCCCCCTACTCAGCATGTGTCCATTATTCCTCTTTGTCTGCTTTCACCTCCGTTGACAGCACGGAAAAAAATGGGTACACCATTTTACACCATAAAAACTAAACAGCTTATCCCTCTAAGCCATGCAGGACTAAATCAGCCTTTGCGGACAGAGCGTACACCACAAACGGTCAAGCTGGATCCGCCCTGCATACAATGGCGGTCCTTCAGGTCTACCAGTCCAAACTTCTCCGTACTATGGATGAGTCTGATGAGTATGAGTATGGATTTGAGTATGGATGAGTATGGATTTGACGACCTTGCCCTGCGTGCCACTAAGTCTACACCCAAGAGCGTGGTCGAGCCATGGACAAATTTGTGGTCCTCGAGTGCCACCTTTGACTTAATTTAACAGAGATCAAGAATGCAGACAAGACAGCTCTCCTTGACTCTTCCGTCTCTCCTTTGGGTCTTTCCTGGAAGGTGATGAATACAATCTCTGAGGAAAGGGCACCTTCTTCCAGGTGCCTATACACCCCAAAATGGTCTATTTTTTCCGGCTTGTGTTCAGCCTCGAATGTAGACCCTCTATCTTGCAGGAATGCATCAATACTCTAATTTCTTCAAGACGTGCTGGACGGCGGATGCACCCCGTCCACGCTCAAGGTATTGGTGGCAGCTATTGCAGTGTACCACGTTCCTATAACTGGCCAATCCATTGCGAAAAACCACTTGGTTGTCAGGTTTCTCAGAGGGGCCAGGAGGCTGAATCCACCTCACTATCCACACACTATTCCATCCTGGGACCTGTCCACAGTCCTGAGAGCACTCAAAACTTTGAGCCGTTCACAACAGCCAACCTTCAGCCTCTCTCGCTAAAGACTGCCCCTCTGCTAGCTTTGGCATCGGTCAAGCGAGTTGGCAATTTGCTGGCTGTTTCACTGGACGCATCTTGCCTCAACCTAATGACAGTAAAGTTGTCCTTAAACCAAGAAGAGGCTATGTGCCTTAGATGATTTCCACACCCTTCAGAGTTCTCTGCTCTCCCCTCCACAAAGAATGAGCAGGTGCTACACCCACCCTGACTGGTCGGGGCCCTTAAGGTTGCCAGTTACGAAGCAGACTCTTTGGATACTAAACATGAAAAATTGGATAGTAAAGTCCTTGGGCTTGCAGTGCCCTATAGGGGTGAGGGCCCACTCCAAGGAACGGCCTCCTCTTCTAGTAGAGTGTCCATTGCCGATATCTGTGCGATATCCTCATCAGGAGTCTGCCATCAGTTCTGTACATGATTGGATTCCCTTGTGGCAGCTCTTCACCATTAAGGTGGAGTATGGCAGCAATGAAGATGGCAAACAGAGTGGGTGTAATGATGCATCTCTGTTTGACTGCCGTTTCCGCTGTGAAAGACTTGACTTGGAGCCATCATTACTGATCACCATGAGTCATGACTGACTGGCCCCAGGTGTGTTAAGGCAAGTTGGAGCTAAACTCTGCAGGACAGTGGCCCTCCAGGATAGAGTGTGACCCCTGCTATAGTGGAAAGTTATTTTTTTTTTTTTAAAAATGCTCTTTTAAAAAATGTTCACTGACAGGTTTTTTTGAGGAATCAAAATGGATCTTTCATGGCATCATTTTAAAAATCCCCTTGTGGAACCTTTATTTTTAAGAGAGTATGTGCAAATATTTTTTGAACAGCTGCATATGCAATTTAAAACAATGTTTCTACAATTTTTGTTTCTTTGTCCCAACAGCCTGAATGGAAAATAGCAGATCCAATTTGTACTTTTCTGTTTTCAATACTTGTGCTTGGAACAACACTCACCATCTTGAAAGACATATTCAAAATACTCATGGAAGGCAAGTGATTGGTTGATCTGCATATGATCATACATGCCAAAAATCTTGACACATAAGCTAATAGTTCATGTTTTATCTGAAGGAGTCCCACATGGTGTTGACTTTGACTCAGTGAATGACGATCTACTGGCAGTGGGTGGAGTCAAATCTACACACAGTCTGCGCATGTGGTCTCTAACCACAAGTGAAACGCATCTCTCCGTTCATGCAGTCATAGGTAAAACGTGCAAATTCAAATGCTTCTCCAAAAATGGCTGTTTAACCCAAACAAATGATTTAATTTCCAGACGAACAAACCAACCCACAGACTGTGGTGATGAACATGACCAAACTGCTCCAAACAGAATATGGATTCAGCAATATCACCATTCAAACAGAGTCTTATTGCTTACAGTGCCAGGAGCCAATGGACTGACATGGGATTTTAGCTTCTCATTAAACGTGTATAATACATATTTATGAATATACATTTTTACAATAAATGTTAGTTTTTCTAAGGCACAAGTTTTGTCATTAAGGGACAATACTGTGCACTTTAAAAGAAAGAATAACATGCTATTTTTTTGGACACAAACTGTGATATGTTTGTCAGCATATTTGTTTATCAAACAATGTGGTCAAATTTTTAATGAAAATCACTGTTCCAAAACCAACATAAGCCTCTTCTCCTTTTGTTTTCTATGGAAGAAAGAAAACCATATGGGTTTAAAACATAGACTGTAAAAAAAGATGGACTTCAGAAAAATGAAGCTTTAGAACGACATGAGCGTTCAGTACAATAACAGATGACAGTTCAAACAATGACAGATTTTTTAATATTTTCCAGTGAATTGGATCACAAAATAAACAAAAATATATGCTTTTTATGTCTGATGTCATCTTGACAATTTAGGTAATATTTGGTTCTGTAACTTCAAAAGTATATTTTACTCAAGATTGAAATGCAAACCACACATCACAAAACAATAACTTTTAACAGTTTTCTCCTGGTTCGTAGATATATACGTATTAAATTATATTATTCAAGTATAATCCACAGCCAAAGACCCCCCATTTACTGCTGTAAATAAAGTGCATATTCATCATTCTAGCATTATGCATTTAATTCTTTTCAAATCCATTTTTGTCTTGTACACACACACAGACACACACTTTGATATGCCCAATGGTTCATTTTGCAGTTTCCTTTTGCCGATCTGTCCAGTATTTAGCGTAGGCCTCCTGGAACATGTTTTTGCAGCTTATCTTGGCCTTCAGGCGAGAGCAGATGAGGAAGGAGCCACCCATCTTTCGGTGCAGTGAGTAGGTTTCCTCTGGCGGAGGAGTCAGACGCTCCTTCAGCATCACAGGAATCAGACTGTGGATCCGCTCTGTTGTGCTCTGGGAACCAAAGTCAAACGGCTCGTCTGAAGCAAACGCTTCCCCAAGGATCATCACCGCATCCACATGGGCATCCTCCATTGCCTGAAATGTTGAAAATAGTGAAATAAAATTACACTCAACTTTGTGCGCCAATCAGAACTGAATTGAGAATTTCATTTTTAAATTTGATTTGAGGTCTAGAAGGAAAAAGGATGCAAACTGTGGTTCAAATTTGATTTTATAGAAGTAGAATTAAGATTTAGTAATTTAGTTTTTAACACATTTTATAATGTGAAATATACACTTATTGGTTTTGCTGCTGCAAGACAAAGAAGAACCCCATAAAAGATCTAGACAGGTGGTGCTGGGGAGGAGGGGGGCTACAGGGATCTAGTCGGACCGGAAAAATAAAGGCAAGCATGTGGGGTCAATTCCATTCACATTTATGAATGTTCAATGTTCACTATGCAAATGGAGCTTCTCAAACAAGTTAAAAAATGTTTGTAACAGGATTTGATGTGTCCAAAGACTCATAACAAAACCATTATAGAGTGTTTGGGTGGGTGAAACATGTTATTTTTAGGTCTGTGGGCTCTTTGGTGTGAATTACTGTACCTTTGACTCATATCCAGTCAGAAATTTCATATCGATCGACCGTCTTAAAACTCCCTCTCTGTTCCTGTCTGCAGCAGCCTTGATAATCTGATAAAGAAAAAAAAATCAATTTCAAGAATTGTCACAAATTTAAATATGAAACAATCTCATAAATATGCAATGTAAAGTTTATAGTGTTACCTCAATATAGACATCAGTGAAGCTCGCATCAAAACCTCTAGTGGCTCCAAAGTCTAACAGAGCAACCTGCATATGAATCCCAGACGATATTTAATGTAAATCAAAATAATGCAGATTAAAAGATTCCAAAAATACAATGAAAACAAAGAAATACCTTGTGTGTTTGTGGGTCAAAAAAGAAATTTGACCAGTTCGGATCCGTCTGCATGTATCGAAACTCAAAGAGTTCACGCAAACACAGAATCAGAATTTGCTCACAGATCTGACAAAGAGCAGATATGAACATTATGAACCTCATCAGGACTACAAAAAGACCTTTTTAATGAAGACTACATCAGTCTGAAGGCATGTGTGGCCGGATTCACCTCGTTCTTGAGTTCCTGTGGCAGGTCATCAGCCTTATCCAAAGGGAAACCGGACACCAGCTCCGTGGTGAGGACATGCTGGCTGCTCAGTTCATCCACAACATTTGGCACGTAGAAATAAGGATGGCCCTTCAGTAACTCCCTGTAATGATATTAACACAGACAGAATGTTACACCTGTGCTAAATTAGAAATATTGGACTCTACATACACAATGTATTACAGAATGTTCCAGAAACACTAATTCTAACAATTACGAACATACATTGATATTATTTATATTCCAAAGGTGCAAGTCAGTTTGATTTGTGATATCTAGCTCAATAACGAAAAGCACTTCATAAATCCTATCTGTTAATCAGTGTTGTTCTTATAAATAATTAAAACTAAAAATATTAAAAACAGTTTTTGTTAATTGGGGGGAAAAGCTAAAATAAAAATAAAAAAATAAAAAAAAACTTAAAAGAATGTTAGAAATGTTGCCTTGGCAAATAACAAAAAAAAGTTTAAGTTAAAATACTAAAACTACTAATATTTATATTTTATATATATACACACTACCGATCAAAAGTTTGGACACATTACTATTTTTAATGTTTTTGAACGAAGTCTCCTATTCTCATTAAGGCTGCATTTATTTCATAATAAATACAGAAAAAAATAGAAAACCACAATTTTAAATTGTAATAATATTTCAAAATATTATTGTTTTTTCTGTATTTATTATGAAATAAATAGACTTCGTTCAAAAACATTAAAAATAGTAATGTGTCCAAACTTTTGACCGGTAGTGTGTGTAATATATATATATATATATATACACAGCTAAAAAAAAATTAAACCGAAAACTGAAAATATAAAAATAAAAGCTAATTAAAAGATATTAATAAATACTATAATAGCATATAAATAAAACTTCAAATAACACTGGTCTGCAGCCTAAGCTTTGAGTATAAAGTCTCATTTGAATCTCATTTAAATGAACTACGCTGAGATTATGGGCCCACACTTCGGATTTAGTTATTGAAATACTCACTGGAATTTCTTGGCACATTTGGCTTCCCGTACATAATCACACTCCAAAGCCAATTCCCTGCTCATGACCTCTATGAGATGCTCAGGAAACAAACCTTCAAGCGAACAGAACAACAGATATGGTTACAATAGAACTGAAGTCAAAAGCATTCTGACACAACATAATTCATACCTTCAGGTAAAGCATTGCTGATACTGAGGACTGTCATTAGGTTGTTGACGTCGCTGTTTATACTTTTGGCCACTCCTGGATACTGGCAGCACATAATAATGTTCAATTATTTAATGCCTAGGTCTAGCCGCACAAAGCGCATACGTGAAACACTATGACACAAAACCAGCTCTCATACCTGGATTTTCATGGCCACCTCTCTGCCGTCCTTCATTCTGGCCAAGTGAACCTGACCGATAGAGGCAGCTGCAAACGGACGCTCCTCAAAGTACTCTAGTTTATCCTGCCAGTTTGGGCCCAGATCACCGACCACCGTTTTCTGTCCGAATGATAAACACACCATAAAACTAAATCTTATTTTATTTTTAAACTTATCTGTGAAGTGTTATCTCAGGCTACGTCTACACTAATCCAAATGCATTTGAAATGCATTTTTTTCCTAAACATTTTGCCGTTTTTGTTCTGCAAAAACAGCTTTTTGAAGGCCCTCTCCCAAGTGGATAATGTATCAATAAATATGTGTTTATACCAGTGTTGCTACTTCCTGCAAAGATGACATTCACTCGCAATTGCTGTCCCGCTGTAAACCATTAAAGGCCCTATCATACACCCGGTGCAATGCGAAGCCAGGCGCGACACAAGTGTTTTTTGCTAGTTTCAGCCCAACGCAGTTATCCAGCACCACGTTGTTTAAATAGCAAATGCACTCATGCCCATCTGTTCGCCCATGGGCGTGCTGGTCTGAAAACGAGGTGTGTTCAGGCGCATTGTTGGTGTGTTGCTATACTGAGGCAACTGAAAACGCCATTGACCGACTGAAACCTGGTCTAAAGTCAATGGCACAGTATTTTTTAAAAATTTTTATTTAAAGGGTGATTATGGATGAACGCACATACACTCTGCTTGTTACACACACAGGGACGCTGGACGTGGCGCCCAGTGCAGCAGCTCACAAACATGCCAAATATTAAAAATAAAAGGATTACAATGTAAAAGATTATTATTGTGTGTATATAAGATAAAAAAATACCTACATGTCACAATGGACAGTCATTGCATGTATCAGAGTTACCTATTTGCAGTAATGACAGATGAAATTGGCTAATTATTTGACCAATCGTGGCAATACACACATGTATTTAAACTGACTCGTCAGGTTAAGGGGTGTCTATATTCCACCATGTAAATAGCGAATCCGCCATGCGCTTGCACCATGGCGGATTTGCTATTTTACATGGTGGAATACAGAAACCCTCAACCTGGCTTTTAAAGGGAATGGGAGATGAGACTCTGATTATTGCACGTTACACCCAAAACACATTTTGCTAATAAAATAACTGTGCCAGAAGAACTACGTGAGAACTTTATTATGTCTGGTCTCTCTGTATCGTATAACAGTGAGCCATTATTAAATTTTTACATTTTCAAAATTTTTTGGCATTTCAATGTGGACAAGAAACTTTTGGAAAACACTTGAAAAGCTAGTATGGATGGAGAGCATTTTGAAGCAAAAACGCTGTTTTCAAATGTATCTGGATTAATGTAGACGTAGCCTTAAAAGTCTTAATGTAGACGTAGCCTTAATTATTTCAATTAAGTCAAAATTGATTATCTTTTATTATATCTGACTAATTTCAGCTCATCAGCATAAAAATTCAAATTACAGACATAAAATGACTTTCAAACATTTTTTAATGTCGACTTTAAGCAGTGTTGGGGAAAGTTACTTTTAAAAGTAATGCATTATAATATTGCATTATTCCCTAAAAAAGTAACTGTAAATTGAAAAAAAAAGTAACTAGTAATTGTGTTACTAGTTTACTACTTAAGAAATGAGTTATGTTACTTTTGCCTTACTTTTTCTCACCCGGGCTGGTCCCAGAGATTTACTTTTGGAAAATGTACATTAAAGGCCCTTTTACACCTTTCACATAAATGTGAAAAAGAGAAATGATGCAGGAGAAGAAAGTTTAACTCTTACTTCAGCAATAAAAAAAGAAAAAAGCAACACAAATGTGATGTTTATCTAAAGTCATTTTTGCTTATTAGTATGGTTGAATTGGATCATTGAAGGTCAGAAGCAAATACATTGGTTAATAAAGTGAGATTAAATACATAAAGTATATTTGTGATATTTAATATATTTCATTATTGCAGGTTTGCGTAATAGTTTGCATTAGACTGTTTTTATTCATTTTGAGGAATACTAAATCTGTTTTTGTGCAAGTGAGATGAGTAAATTTATGTTAACATTTAGTCTCGAACTACAATACCCATCATGTTTACACACAACGCCTCTGCACTTACTCCTGATTTCTCTTAACATGGGGACAAGAGAGCTGTCAGTCAATAAATGGGAAAACAAAATAACTTGCATTATATATTTGAAAAAGTAACTCAGATATGTTGTTGTAAATTTAAAAGTAATGTGTTACTTTACTCATTACTTGAAAAATGTAATCTGATTACGTAACTCACATTACTTGTAATGCGCTACCCCCAACACTGACTTTTAGATGTAACAGCTGTTTTGTTTGTGTTTTCAACTCTCACATTTGAGGCTATACCATCATTTGCTTGGTGGGCATGAAGTCAGCGCTCTGTCGAACACGGTCAAAGATCTTTGCAAGCTGAGGGTTGATGAAAGCATCGTCTATGGACAAGAAAACATGAGCAGAACCAAAGATCATTGTGTAGCAATGTCATGCAAACACACTTTCAGCAAGCTCTGAATATGTACATTTGCAGCATGAATGGCATGAAGCACTAAAAAAAGCTTTACATGGTTATTGTGGCCAGCTGGTTTTCTTATTTTGGGTCGTGACATATTCCAGCTAGCTGAGTCCTTCACCTCAATGACATGGCACATAATATATTATTGCCCTTTTTAAAAGACAACAACAGATTAAAAGAGACTTAATGTGATCTTATCAGCTTTCTGTCTTCATCTACTTTCCTTTTAACAAGTGGAAAGGTACAGAATGCAGTCGGCAACATAAACAGCCCTACACTGTGTCGAGGGGAGGGGTGTAATGATATTCAGAATGACATTTGTGTCAAATTCTTAACAGGAATAAACCCTGCCATGTGTGGCAGTATAGCAAACAGGTCTTTAAATAAATTCAATTATAATTAACATTTTCTTAAGCATAAACAAACTGTCTCAGCTGTAAATTATGTACAGGGAGCCCTTTCTTGCACATTGCTATAATATTAAAGGTTACAATTAGAGATGCACCGATATATCGGCCAGTAATTGGTATCGACCGATAAAAGCAAATTTGGCTATCGGCCGATAGTGTAAAAACAGCCAATAGTCAGAGCCGATATATCCTGTCAATCAAAAGAGGGCAGGAAAGTGCACTGCATTTGTGCTTTGTGTAAATAAAATGCTAAAAAAAATAGTTTGATGTTCAATATTAATAGAAATTATATGAATTAATAACATTCAGAAAGTTAAGAAATATTAATTTAATCTTCAGAATTTAGTTAATGTGTGTTAATATTAATTTGAGTAATGTGTTTATGTTTATAACTGATACCAGGTACTCTGAAACAAGCTGATGAAATGGAGAGAATAAAGATTTTATTTGCATTTCTTTCAAAATATAATAATTAAAAATATAATGATTAATTATTAATTATAATGAAACTATCATTCATTTAAAGGAAGGTATAAAAGGCAGAACCCCCAAACTATCAGTATCGGCAGATATCACGCTGAATGATCAGTTATCGTATCGGTGGAGAAATTTAGAATCGGTGCATCTCTAGTTACAATTAATAACAGAGCCCAAACTATTAAATTTAGTTGCTATTTATTTTTAGATATAAAAATCAACACAAAAAAGCATGTAAATTGCACATGAGGAAGGTTTTGCATTAACTTCTAAATCTAATTATAAAAGTATTTTTTAGATTTTTTTCCTACTCCAATTCATTTTTGAAATATAATAATTTTCACAGCTACTGTCATAACTTGTTTTCATGACAAATTTATTTAAACGTATATTAAATAATTAAGACATTACTAACAGGTAAAGTAAATATAATGAATATACTGTATAAGCTAATTTAGTGCATATATTTAGTGAAATGCTCCCCTCTAGAGTTCAATTCTCTAGTGAACTAACATGCTGTGGACACTAAATTTGACTTGCCTGAGGTAAATGTAATGCTTTGCGAGATATTATTCTCAAGCTGTTTTTATTGATGTCTTTCAATAAAATTATTAAAGGGTTAGTTCACCCAAAAATGAAAATAATGTCATTTATTACTCACCCTCATGTCATTCTACACCCGTAAGACCTTCATTAATCTTCGGAACACAAATTAAGATATTTTTGATTAAATCCGATGGCTCCATGAGGCCTGCATAGACAGCAAAGGTACTTCCTCTCTTAAGATCCATAAAGGTCCTAAAAACATATTTAAATCAGTTCATGCAAGTTTAATATTATAAAGCGACAAGAATAATTTTTGTGCACCAAAAATAAAAATAAATAAATAAAAAAGAACGACTTTTTAACAATATCTAGTAATGGCCGATTTAACACTGCTTCGGGGCATTATGAATCTTTTGAGTCGAATCAGTGATTCGGATCACGTATCAAACCGCCAAACTGCTGAAATCACGTGACTTTGGCGCTCCGAACCAGTGATTTGATTTGTAAAGCTCCGAAGCTTCATGAAGCAGTGTTTTGAAATTGGCACTAAATATTGTTAAAAAGTCGTTTTTTTTTTTTTTTGGTGCACAAAAAATATTCTCGTCGCTTTATAATATTAAGATAGAACCACTGTACTCACATGAACCGATTTAAATATGTTTTTAGTACCTTTATGGATCTTGAGAGAGGAAGTACCATTGCTGTGTATGCAGGCCTCACTGAGCCATCGGATTTCATCAAAAATATCTTAATTTGTGTTCCGAAGATGAACGAAGATCTTAGGGGTGGAGAATGGGTGAGTAATAAATGACATTATTTTCATTTTTGGGTGAACTAACCCTTTAAATGTAAACATTATCTATGCATAGATCATTTGTTCTTCTTCTCATGCGTTTCTCCTGTTGTGGCGGTTAGCAAACAGCGTTACATTACCCCGCACTCTCCCTTCTGGATTGGAGTGTGGATCGCTGTGACTGTATGCACCGAACCGTGACAGTTCGGGACGAATACATGTACCTTTACACCTAATACATATATTTATATTTATTTACATATAATTTGAAAGGTTAGGACATTTCATTAAATATCTGGGGTACTTCAAATAAACGTTCAGCTGAATTTAAAAATGACTGCACTAATATTCATTATCGCTACAGACAGAGGTGTTCGGAAGTATCTCTCACCCTGGATGCTGAGCATCTGTCCCAGTTTAAGTGCGGCTCCTCTCACTTTGCAGAGAGTCCGAACAATCCTTTCAGCATTGGCCTCTGATATGAAGGGGTTTGAGTCCAGAATTGCTTTTTTCTGTCCTGCCAAAGAGGAGAGAGGAATAAAATAACCCAACTTGTAAATTACAACCAATCAATTGAACCATTATGTCCAACCATGTCTTCCCACCTGATTTATCTCCAGGTGCAAGACTCTTCTTTGCCACTTCAGCAATGGCTCCAAGGCCCAGTCCAAAAGCTAAACCTATGGGAATCATTAAATATTTAGCATTTCCTTGTTTACCAAAGCCTTTTTTTTAGTTAAACAAGCAATCACTATAATGTGTGTGTTATCTTACCTCCAAAGTTTACCAACCTTCCCAGCCTCGTGACTGGCACTTTTCTCTCTCTGGCACTCTCGCTTAGCTGAGAAAACAACAGTAGATAACAATCGCAGAAGGTGTTTTCATAGTTACTGCTTTAAGATAAAAATCGAATTGTAATGCTGCATAAATGTTAAAGTATTCAAAGTAAATCAGACTATAACATTTAAACTTCAACACTTTCAATCAGGGCCGTGTAACCAACAAGAATTTACAGTTTAGTGTGCTGTACCATTTGCTTATGTTTTCTGGAATCAGGTGGTTTGGCATCTTTGGTTGTGTCAACACCTTCTCTTTTCAGTCCACTATAATATCTGTGATCTAGGTGGAATAAACAGATCTGTCCATAGACGTGCTGTTGAGCTGGACGAATAGCCTCTCCAAATAGCCTGTGTCCAGATCTCCCCAAATACCTGTCACGACCTCTGGCACATTCAACAACACCCACCACGCCACTAAACCTGGAGGCATTCTGGTGTCTGCAACTGCCACACTCCTGGAACCAAACATGCAGGACAAACAAAGTAAAAATCTGGTCTGGATGGATGACTTCAAATCATGGCAGATAAATAGAGACTATTCAGACAGCAGTTTGTCAATCTTACCTGTTCTTTCAGGTGAAGTGTGTTAAAAAGGACTCGTTTTTGACCTCCAAGTGTAACTTTTCTGAACCTGTTGATTCCCCTCATCAATAACAAATCAACTGCCATTTTCATTCCCTTTCAGAGCTGTAGAGAGAGGATTATTTTATTTTACTAAAACTAGGACTTTTTTTTATACTTAAATACAATCTAAAACCTTAAACTTATTTAGTTCAGTTTAATTAAATTAATGTACTAAAATAACAAAAATAAATAAAATAAAAAAACTATATAGAGACACTTAAAAACAAAAAATACATATAATTATTTATATATATATCAATTATACTAAAATAACACTGCTATATTGAGATACTAATATTGTTTTATTCATATTTTGAAAAAAAAATACACATATAGCCTACACACACACACACACATATATATATATATATATATATATATATATATATATATATATATATATATATATATATATATATATAAACTGCACTTTACAGTTTTTCAAATTAAATTCAGAAATTTAAAAATGAATTCTCCAGATTGCAAGCTGAGGGTTGAATTCAGATTCTTGAATTCAGAATGAACCCTGTTCGATGCTTATTCTACAGTGATTCATGATTCAAACTCCATTTAACAATTAAGTGTCAGCATTGAGCTTACAGACCAAACAAAGCTTTCTGGTGCAGGTTCAAAGATTGTAGTTTTCAAAGCAAAACTATAAACTACTTACTATATTCCTTAGTGTCATTCACTGAAGTCTTCATTTATGATAGACTGTGATCAAACTCCATTAAGTTTCCGTGAGCAGTCCAAACATACGATGATATGCAAAAGAAACAGTGTGAAAACAGTGAGCTGAGGAACTGAGACAGCAGCAAAAGTTACCAGCAGCAACAAAAAAGATTCACCGAGCGCTTCTTCCTCTAGGCGGCGCGCGGCTCTACGGTCAGGGTTGCCAAGTCTGCGTAACAAAACTAGCCCAATGGCCAATCAAAAAATAGCACAATGACCTTATCTCAAATATTAAAACTCACGTGCCATTCCCATACCTAAAATACATATTTTACAGTCACTGTTATGCACAATGAAAACTTAACATCTAGTTAAGTGTTATCATTGGTAGAATATAAAATATCAGTCAAATATAATTTATGCAATATGTCAATAATAGTCTTTGCCTTTAAACCGCGGAGTAAAAGCTCAATTATGCAAGAAAACCTCAAGACTTGGCAACCCTGCCTACAGACCGCCCTTTTGTAGATTGGAGACACAAATATGAAGTATTTTCTGCCATCTACAGGTAAAAGCAAGTTCTGCATTTTAATTCTGACAGAATTAAAGTTCATTTCACTACATTAAACTGACTTTTTCTGCCTGGACATTTCTATAGTTTACTCTAATGAACAATGTTATGTCTTTGACTATACTATGAATATGCTGGACGTGCTTGTAAAAATCTTCACATTCTTGCATTAGTCTGGTGTAAGTAAGCTTATTGCTCATTGACTTCATAAACAAGTTTGAGACCCACTGTATTTATTTATGTTATTTTATTACATATTTTATTTTTTATTTACGCAATGATACAATATTTGTTTGACATCACAACAAAGATAAAACTATTCTCAAAAGACGTTTCTTCTGCTTTGGTAATTGTGGTCATTTGCAGTCATTCCATTAAATGAGAACAAAAGGCTACAGTACATCTTGAATCAAAATGATTATTCACTGCAATACTCTGTGCTTATTTTCATTTATTTAACTGAAAAGTGTAATGTCCTCTGAAAAAAAAAAAAAAAAAAAAAAAAAAAAAAAAAATTATATATATATATATATATATATATATATATATATATATATATATATAATTTTTTTTTTTTTTTTTTCGTGATCACTATTTCTCCACAACAAAACACATTTGTTTGTTTAAAGGACAGTTTTAAGCAGCTTTGGAAAGGTGCAGTATTAATGTCAAGCTTTGATAAATGTTTTTAATTTGGGGAAAAGATGCAGGGCATTCTGGGTAGTGACCTCTATGACCTTCTCCAAGGGAATTCCTTTGATTCTGGCGATATATTCGGCACTGATGCTGACGTTCCTTGGTACATTCCTCACCTAGAGTAAAAACAAAGATGTCAATAAAATGCCAGAATGTCAAATCATGTTTATGACAGAAAAATTATAAACTGCTGTACCTGCTTTTCAGGTCCCAGTGCAGGAGCGTCTGTCTCTAAACACATGCTTTCCAGAGGAACCTGCTTCACCAGCTTCTGCTTCTTATGAAAGGTTGATATCATGTGATTTGTGACTAATATTGTGTTATTGTAAATTTTACTTCTAATATAATAAATATATATTTTATTTTAATTTTTTTTTATATATATATATATATATATATATATATATATATATATATATATATATATATATATATATATATATATATATATATATATATATATTTTGTAAAATATATAAAATATATATATTTATATATATATATTTGTAAAATATATAAAATATATATATTTATATATATATATATTTGTAAAATATATAAATATATATATATATATATATATATATATATATATTTGTACAAAACTAAAAATGTAATAATTTAGAAGTTGGTTGAGAGAATGATTAAAGTATAAGATTTGTTTGACACAATTCGTGTCACTATTCACAGATTTACATTTCTGTTAATTTAGATGAATTATACTCAAGCTTTTGATTTGGAGTGTATGTCTATTGGCAGAGCACATACTGTAAAGAGAGCTCAAAACCTTTTTTCAGCAGGTTATATTTACCTGATCACTCCTTACAATGGATGGAGGTATTGAGAAAAAATAACCAGCTTTTACACCCTCCATTGCAACCGAAGGTTTTCCGTCAAATGCATGAAGAAGTGCATTTTCTACACCTTATTGAAAACAAACAAGATTGAAATCATGAAAAGCAACCAATTTATAAATATACACTGCTTGTCAATGCATGTTTTGGTATGCATACCCAGCTCCTTCAAAAGATGGATGGTTGGTCTTCCAGCAGATCTTGAGTGAACATTCCTAACAGACAAAATGCATTGCTATATGAAAGATCATAACATCATTTTTTTATGTGCACAAATAGTGTTGGGGTGTAACTAGTTACATGTAACAGAGTTACATAATTTAATTAAAAAATAAATGTAACTGTAATCTGTTACAGTTACTGAGAAAAAATGTGTAATTAAATTAGTTACTCATGAAAATGTTAATGATTACAAAGTGTTACATCTGAATATTTTCTTTAAAAAGCTAGGATATGTTGAATAACATTAATTTGTTTAATTGATTTCAAATTGCATTGACTGCTCTAAAATACGAGACGCCAATGTTTAAAGGTGTAGTATGTAGTTTTTTGTTCGCTAGAGGTCGCCTATTCAAAACAAAGTCGTAGCTTGATAACGCCAAATTTGAGCGTGGAATCTTGGGACATGTGGTTTTCCCCTTACAGCCAGTGGAAAGGAATCGGGATAGGACTCAGGCAGAAATCATGTTCATGGATGCTATTATTAACGTTACTGTAGTATGAAGCAGAGCAGGACATTACTGTATTACTGTTACTAAAAATAAAGCTGCATCTGATTATGCTATGTTAGCTAATGACAAAATAGTGTTTTTCTCTGAGGCATGGGAAAGCATGGTACTAATCGCAAAAAAAAAAAAAAAAAAAAAAAAAATCAAGACAATTGGATTTATTTTAAACAATAAGACTAAACGTGTTGAGCTATATAACAATAATTAGTTTTCTGTCTATACATGTATCAAAACAGTTGTTCCCTTGTCTATTAAAACATGTCATATTAAAGTCTTTGGTGTTTCCACGATTTCTACGAAATAAAACAGGCGACTCCTCACACGTCCCGGAGACTTGGTTAAAATAGCAATTTTCTCATGATTTACAAATAGTTGGAAACATTTGGGATATTGTAAGTACTCAAGTAAACAAAATATATAACACTGGATATTTTTGGATATTTTGCTGCAAAAATTTTATGTATTGCAGCTTTAAGGAGTTTAGGACATAGAATAGGACATATGCTTATTAAATAAAGGTTTTATTTCCTGTTTGGGTTTATGTATATGCTTTATTTTTTTAAGATTAACCATTTTTTTTCAAGGTATTGTTAGATGACAGTGTTTCCTGTCATAGCTATGCAAAGATTTGATTTGAAAAACAGTATCATAACCATTAAGTTATTTCTTATTATTTTAAATCTGTAACTTTGAGATTTTACTTTGAGATTTTAAATCTCAAAGTAAAAAGAGATGCTAAAGTCTAACTTTGTGGTGGCTGTGCTTTAAAATTAAATTATTATTATCTTAATTCGAGTGATGAAGGATTTTGAAAGTCTGACAGTAATCGGTGTTGAGTACTACTGTATGGTTAACCCTAGCTGGTTTAAATGTTTAAAAAATGATTAACAGTTGAAAACATTCATTAGAAATTTAGAAATGTGATCAAAAAGTAATAAAATGTAATCAGTTACATTACTTTAATAAAGTAATTAAAATAGTTACACTGCTTATTACATTTTAAATAGAGTAACTTGTAATCTGTAACCAATTACATTTCCAAAGTAACCTTCCCAACACTGCACAAATATACAAAGCCAGAAACTGACACTTACAGAGGCAGATTCAACTGTTTCGCGATTTCGGCCTGTCGAATGAGTACCTGTCTCTGACCGTCTTTCCCAGCATCACTGTTAACTACACGTGGTGTGAAATCCAGGCCAACCTACATATGATGATACACATTAATAAAAACATCATAACACTAAATAATTCATTTAGGTACTGCTGAAAGAGGAAGACTTTTTTTTTGCCTGCATTAAAGGATTAGTCCACTTTTAATCAAACTTTTCCTGATAATTTACTCACCCCCCTGTCATCCAAGATGTTCATGTCTTTCTTTCATCAGTCGAAAAGAAATTAAGGTTTTTGATGAAAACATTTCAGGATTATTCTCCTTATAGTGGACTTCAATGGCCTCCAAACGTCAAAATTAAGGTTTCAGTGCAGCTTCAAAGGGCTTTAAACGATACCAGACGAGGATTAAGGGTCTTATCTAGCGAAACGACCAGTCATTTTCTAAAAAAATAAATAAATAAAAATGTATATGCTTTATAAACTCAAATGCTCACCTTGCAAGTGTTTCCGCCAGACCGCATTTCGTATTCTTCAAAAAGTTTACACTGTATGTCCTGCACCTTCCCTATTCTACTTACGGAACGACCGCGGCGCCAGTTTCGTTTTTTTTCCGTAAGTAGAATAGGGAAGGCGTAGGACATACGGCATAAGAGTTTTGAAGAATGCAGTAAGCGGAAGCACGTTCAAGGTGATATTTTGTGTTTATAAAGCATACAGTTGTATTTTTTTCGGAAATTACCTATCGTTTCGCTAGATAAGACCCTTATTCCTTGTCTGGTATCCTTTAAAGCCCTTTGAAGCTGCACTGAAACTGAAATTTTGACCTTCAACCGTTTGGAGGCCATTGAAGTCCACTATATGGAGAATAATCCTGGAATGTTTTCATCAAAAACCTTAATTTCTTTTCGACTGATGAAAGAAAGATATGGGGGTGAGTAAATTATCAGGGAAAGTTTATTTAAAAGTGGACTAATCCTTTAACAAGGTTTGACCAAGAATGTTAGACTGCATTAACAGTGCATCCATGCATTAGTGAAACAATGGTTCTTTACTATTTATTAGACAATTAAGGGATTAAAATCTTACAGAACTCTATTCTAAACCAATAATAACTTGTTAGACATACAGTATATGTCTAACCTCACCAATAGCTACAATGTGCTCTTTGTATTTTTCAATCAGCGGTAAGGCAGCATCTAAATCCTGAGGGGCAGAAAGAAGAAAACTGTGTAAGCTGGAAGACAGTTAATAAAATAAATGTATCTTTATATGAACATATTTTAGACCTCAGGCAAGGCCCCTCTGGGTTGTGCTGGATCTTGGACAGGATGAACTCCAAGACATGGCATAATGAATCCAGGGAACCTATAGGATATTAAAAGCACTTAATATTGAGTTTGCTGAAAATATATAAATTAATATATAAGATATACCTTTGTGAGAGCTGTATAATTTTCTCAAATTCACCAGCATGCTCTGCTACAGCAAGAAGGGCAACAAGCCCAGCCTAAAAATGAAACAACAAATATTATTGCACTCTTACTACGGATATCAGATTGAACGAGAATATAGACAGAAAGAGGTACCTTTTTAGACTCTCCAATGACATCTTCAATGTCCTAAAATAAACACAACACACACTCATTAAGAAACTTCTCAGATAACGTTAGTTTCATAGTATTATGAACCTTGCAACTATATGGCTTTCTTACACTGTCAAAATCCTCGGCAGAAATATGACAGTGACAGTCGATATATCCTTGCATAGATGTATATTTTTCAGATCGTTCAAAACGACAGTCCGCATGGATCAGCAGATGTAAACTACAGAAACGGATATGACGGTCTTTACCTCATTACGAATCCCACTACGGCGAAGGTTTATGTTATGAATATTAATTAGGTACTCCAGTGTTTTTCGGTAACCTTCCTGCCGTTCAGCCAATCATCGGCGAACGTCGTGGTACGTAATTAATATTCATAAATCGAGCCTTCGCAGTGGTGGCGTTCATTTATATACACTTGTTTCCCGGTTTCAGAATGAGGAAACTGCTTCAGTTGCTGTGTTTTAGTTTTTTACATTTTTCAGTTGGCACGTATGTGACAGATCACGTGAGTTTATGCAGAAAACCACATCATGTGATTTGAAACAAGTGTCATTTGATCGCTGTGAATAAGTGACAGCAGTAGCACAATGCATCACTGGAGTGTTTTTTCCCTTTCTTTACTCTTGATTGGCAGCTGTCTTTGTCAATACAAGCCTACGTGGGAATCAATTGATTCGAGACCTCTACCGGAATGGTTCGATCAAGCCAAATTCGGCATATTCATTCACTGGGGAGTGTTTTCAGTTCCCAGCTATGGCAGTGAATGGTTCTGGTAAGTCTGCAGCATCAGCGCGAATACAGTGTGTATGACACTAACAAAAAAGTACCTGAAAGCATAGGCGCCGATCCCGTGGGTGCTCGGGGGCTGGAGCACCCACGGAAATGGTCGAGCACCCACGGAAAAATACGAGATATTCTCCATTAATTTTAACCAATAGAAAATCAATTGGAGCTTTCAGACACTGTCTTCACCCTTTTTATAGTTTATTTAAGGCCGTTTATATGGCAAACGTCGAGAGCGCGTCCAAGTGATGCGCGCGAGCACAAATGGCTCTGCTCTCGATCAGATACATCAGCGCGCTCATCTCTCCTTGCATGAGATATCAGCGAGAGCATGACTCGCGACAACACTCGTGAAAAGAATGTGCTTTTTGGGTCGAAATTGTCATATTGCTGCACGGATATAATGCAAATAAAACATCAAGCTGACGTTGATTTGAGTTAAATAAGAAACGAACTAGCGCTGAAACGTGTTGTTTTTTAAATCATGCATTGTGGCTCGTGCAAGTTAGTCTTCTGACATACGCGTCAATCTATTGCTTGACTCTTCTTTCTAGGGAAATCACTAACAAAATGCACACATACATTTTCCTGCTCTTGATATACAAACATTAATTTTGTAACAAAAAAAACGATATGAGGGCAAATTCGAACCACTGATAATAAGAGCATGGCTGGACCTCTGACTGTACGAAAATCCTACCACTACACTATTAGGGAACGCGAAAACTGAAAGCGGTAATGTAATATAATAGCCTATATGGGGGTTGATGTGGGGCTCTGGGCACCCACCGGCAGAAACATAATTCGGCGCCTATGCCTGAAAGTATCACGGCATTACCAAGGTTCCACAATATTGTGTTGTTTTGCAGATGTATTGTACAACACCATGGTAATCTTTCAGGTTTGAGGTTTCTTAACAGTAGCCTACTGTCAAAATATAATTTTATCTCTCTACTAATATGTTAAACAGTTCAATACCACCTTTTTGCAGTATCCATACACTGATACCTGCAGCGCTTTCTCTCTCTTCTCACCGACAGCAAGTTCATGCACACCGCAGTTGTGCACAGCCAATTTAATCCTGATATTTTAATCTAATCCACAAATTTGTTTGAAGAACCAAATTAGCCAGAGATCAGTTATCACAATTAGAAGATCTAGCATCTGTTAAATCATCTCAGATGTATTTAGCGAGGTACGAAGAATGGACCCCTGGTTAATTTTCTCCAAAATAAAGCTCACCCTACTGGAAAAACCAGCTAGACCAACTTAAGCTGTTTTGGAACATTGTAGCTGGTAGATAGTATCTGGTTGTCTGGCTATCACCAGACCAAGCTCAAATGAACATTGCTCTGGAGAGTCTGTATGTATTTTCTACTGCACAAGAGGCGTGATCAACGAGCATTATTCACGCAATTGTATAGTCCTTCAACCAATCAGATCAACGATTCGGGTGACGTACTTTGCAAAGCAACGCGAAAACTCCAGACAGGTTTAAGATGCATTCCATTCGACAGGGTCCCTACGCAGTGTTCACTGCTCCCTACTCCCTGAGCACAGTATATCCATTGAAGTGGACTTCGCTGACAATAATCACTCATTTGGAACACACTACAAAATCATTCATCAAAGAGTGGCATATCAATACATAGTCCTTCCATTCGGACTGTCCCTTGCTCCGAAATGTATGGACGTGGCTCTTTCCCCTCTGAGGCAGTTTGGAATCCGCATATTGAATTACCTCGATGACTGGCTCGTCTTAGCCCCGTCGGAGGCTGAGCTAGTATCCCACAGGTCCCTCCTCCTCAACCACGTGGAATGCTTGGGGCTCAAGATAAACTTTGCCAAGAGCTCACTGCTTCCTAGCTGACGGATTTTGTTTCTGGGAACAGTTTTCGACTCAACCCAGATGAGGGCAGTGGTCTCGCCAGAACGGGTTCTGGCCATACAGCAACCTTCAAAATTGGAACCTCTCTGACGCTCAGAACATTTTAAAGGATGCTAGGCCTCATGACCTCTGCATCGCCGCTACTACAGTTGGGTCTGCTTCATATACGACCCCTAGAGTTCTGGCTGAAACCCTGAGTTCCATCCCACACCTGGCGTATGGGCGATTATGTATCAAGGGTGAACCAGGCTTACGTCACAGCCCTGGCCCCCTGGAAGGACCCTTGCTGGTACAAGCAGGGTGTGGCTCTAGGGATGGTGTACAGGAGACGCTTCCAAGACAGGCTGGGGAGCCCTGTGCGAGGGCAGATCAGCCTTTTGCACTTGGTCAAGCGAGGAAAGCGGGCTACACATCAACTGCCTGGAAATGCTGGCAGTCTGTCGAGCCTTTCAGATTTTCCTGATGCTCCTGGCAGGACACCACGTCCTAGTCCGCTCAGACAGTATGACTGTTGTGTCCTACATAAATCACCAGGGCGGGCTCTCTTCGAAGTGCCTTGTCACTCTAATAAAGAGTCTTCTGGAGTGGGCATGTTGCAATCTGCTTTCGCTGAAAGCAGCCCATGTGCCGGGCATATTGAACCAAGGGGCAGACATGCTGTCACGGAGCAATGTGTCCTCAGAAGAGTGGATGCTCCACCCTTAAATGGTTCAGAAAATCTGGGAAAACTTTGGGAAGGCAGAGGTCGACCTCTTTGCCTCTGAAGACAATTGTCATTGCCCAATCTATTTTTAAAGGAACAGGGATGTGCTGGCCCACGATTGGCCCAGCCTCCTTCTTTATGCCTTTTCCCCGATCACTCTGATCCCCCAGTTTGTCACACGAATCAGGGAACACAAACACAAGGTCCTCCTAGTGGCCCCGCTCTGGAGGAACCAACATTGGCTTTCGGAGCTGTCTCAGCTGCTCACAGCGGTGCCGTGGCTAATTCCCCTGAGATGGGATCTCCTTTCTCAGGCGAACAGAACAATTTAGCACCCCCAGCCTGAGCTGTGGGCCCGGCATCTATGGCCTCTCGGTGGGAGCCTGTTGACCTCCCTGAGAATGTCCTTAATACTATTTCACCGGCTAGAGCCCCGTCTACAAGATGCCTGTATGCCCTTAAATGGTCAGTCTTCTCCGCTTGGTGCACAGCCCGAGATGAAGACCCATCTGCGTGTGACATATCTCTGATATTGTCCTTCCTTCAAGGGCTGTTGGATAAGGGTCATACACCCTCCACTCTTAAGGTCTATGTTGCGGATATAGCAGCTTTTTATGCTCCTCTAGCTGGACAGTCGGTGGGCAGTTTCTTGAAGGGGTCTAGGAGGCGTGTCCATAGTTCTAAGGGGCCTTAAGGGCCTTCCCTTTGAACTGTTACAGTCCACCGACATTTACATTCTGACGCTCATAACCGCTCTGCAATTAGCTCTAGAATCGGTCAAAGGAGTAGGAGACCTGCAGGTGCTCTCTGTGAGCCCATCCTGTCTTGAGTTCGGGCCCAATGACTCCAAGGTCGTCCTGAAGCCAAGGCATGGTTATGTGCCAATAGTACTCTCCGCTCCATTCAGAGCGCAGGTGATTACTCTCTCCGTGTTTCCTCCTTTTCAGGACAATCAGGAGTTGAACTTAATCTGCCAGAGCTTTAAGAACTTACATTGACCATCCCACCTCATTCAGGCAGTCGGAACAGCTCTTTGTATGCTTCGGGGGCCGCACCAAAGGGCATCCGGTCATAAAGCTAACGCTATCCCGATGGATATTTGACACAATAGTGCTTGCTTACTTCTCCTCCTCCTCAGAGTAAGAGCACACTCCACCAGAGATATGGCCTCATCCTGGGCTTGGTCCAGTAGTGTGTCCATTGCAGAAATCTGTGAGGTGGCTGGCTGGGCCTCGCCGTCCACTTTCGCCAGGTTCTATAACCTGGATGTTCCTGCCCTACATGCGCTGTTTCTTTCTGTGAAATTACCTCTCAGAGTTCGATTCGCTGGGAACCTCGTTCCTGCCTTATGGATTCCACTAATCACATGAAGAGGGTAAGGAGAGATGAGATGAGAATCAGCTGTGTTTCCATTACCCTTTAAATTGTGCAAATTGAAAATACACTCAATGGAAACGCGTCAATTTCACAAAAACTCATTGCAAAAATGTTTTATGTTCGCATGAGGTGGTTTTTCAGGGAATTTGAAAAAGGAATATTTCACAAAACTGCAATGGAAACATTAGCATTTACAGGTCACCTGACGTACAGTCATATCATCATTCTTTAAAGATAGCATGGTATGTTTGTACAGAAGACGAGAGAGGGGTGCTCTTCTTTTCTTTCTTATTCATCTCTTTCCTCGCACCTCAGCTTCATCTCCTAGAGGCAACGGGAGGATGCAAGAAAAGAAAACGAGGACCGGGTAATCGGAGGAAATCTTATTTGTATATTGGAATATGCTTGATCCCTCGAGCTCGATCTGGGAAACCTTAAAGTTTGACATGTAATACTAATAGTATTAATCTATTAACAATTAATAATGAACATAATTGAAACTAATATATATAATATAATATTAGATGTCTTTGCACTTGTGAGTCCTCGCTCATTGCTCCTCAGGAAGCTTCCTCATGCCTTGTTCCTCACCTCCTCACAGTGCTTTTATAGAATTGAAATGGTATTCATAGAATTAAAATGGCCTTTGAGATTTTCTTTGATCATTTTCCAGGTCACAGGCTGGAGGATGGAGGAGCGAAGAAATGAGGAAGCATCCACTGGATTATTGAGAAGCACCTAGGGAAGCATATATGAGTGAGAAGGGCTTCTAGAAGCCGTAGCAAATATTACACTCAAAATAAAGCTCTCAGATAGAAATATCTTTTGGAAAATGACTTATCGCGAGAGGAAAATGACTCATCGCAAGAGTTTTAGTTGCATGCCGTCATGTCGCAATAGTTTTTATCGACATTTAGAAAATATCACATTTCTGTAATGGAAATGCGGCTAATTGACAAATATCTTATCTTGTAAAATGTGTGGTCAGCACCCCCACTCCCTATACACAGAGTACATCAAAAGTGAGCGCACATTCAAAAGCAATTTCATTACCCCACATATTGATAGCAGCTCCCTGATACCTCCAGTCAGTTGTTGCACGTTTGTGTGAATTTCCTCACTGTGACATCCTTACTGAAGATTAAAGTAATGATGCTGAAAATTCAGCATTGCCATCACAAGAATAAATAATTTTTATTAAAGCAGAACTAAGCAAGATTCGCGAAGCTCCCCCTACAGTTTCCTTCAGTGAATGACACTGTCATAAATACTCCAAGCGCAGCTCTGGACTACAACGACTACAACACTCACCAGCGCAGTAGTTTTGCAAATACAGTACAAGAAAGAGGAGGTGGGTAATTTGCAAATACAGTACACTCGATGGAGGTGGGTAATTTTCGAAATTGTCTTATAAAGACATAATATATACATTGTTTTTGAATTACCGTAAAGCATTTTGTCACTCTCGCGTGAATGTGAACATGAGGCGAGATTGTTTCGGGTCGGTGCAGCTCAAGTTGCAAGTGCTGTATTCTGGCGTAGACGTGCCAGAAGGGGTTAGTGCTCGCCTCAAACACACCACTACAAGTCAATTAACCATCGTAAGGACTTAGAAAACTATTTATGAAGGTAAAAAAAGTTACTTAGTTCTGCTTTAAAAAACAAAAAAAAACCAGTTATTACAATTTAAAATAATATTTCACAATATTACTTTCGTGTCAGTAAAGCTGTTAATGGAAAATTAAAAATGTCATTGGACAAAATAGATTTGGGCTAAGCCCCGAATATTTACAATGTCTGGCTCCGCCCCTGCCCATGTAATTATCATTGTACATTAATGTTAATCATTCAGTACTATATGGTATCGCACGCTGCGTTCACTTGGCATTAACATGCAACGTCATATAAATCCCTGCCCAGTCTCTCTGCGTGGCAGTCAGAAAATAATGGACAGATGCAGTTTTGATAAGAAATTACATTTCCTTGAACTGGAATTGACTCTATTTGTGATCGATTGTAGCCTACTTTTGTTGAATAAATCACAAAAATTCCGTGCTGTGTGAACTGCATTGATAGAGGCTAAAGTGAAAGTTGTTTTACTCTATGAAGCCATTTGAAGCTTATGCCTTTCGAACGCGCCTAATTTAAATATTGTGCGGGAAACAGAAATCCAATCGGTTATCCAGATAGAGAGGCCAAATGTAAACGCACTGTGTCCTGAAATTATCCGATCTGCTTTGCAAAGAAAATGAAGCCTATATTTGTAAAATGAGCATATTTTACATGTTTAATTCCATGAAAATATTGCATGATGTGAAAATATTTCCCCATGCCTCCTCCAGATATTTTACTTTTGAGTTATATCGAAATACTGTAATATAATTCATTTTAAAAATGCAACTTACCTCAATTAAAGTTTCAAAAATACTAACATAATATGTAAATTCTTAATCATTTAGGTAGTGTAATTTTTTTTTCATTACAATAATAAGAATTAGATTTTATACATTACAATGTGCTTAAACTTCATTAAAAATATAATATCAGAATGCAAAACATCAAAATCGTCCTAAAAAGTAAGCTTTATTTTCTTTAATCAAGAAGTTAAATGGTCACTTTATAACAGTGTTTTTGTGTTTACATTTTTGAGGTTCATTGTACTTAATAGTTTTGTTTTCCAACAGGTGGTATTGGCAGGGCCGGAAAATCCCATCTTATGTTAAGTTTATGGAGCAGAATTATCCAACTGGCTTCACCTACGCAGACTTTGCACCTCAGTTCCAGGCTGAATTCTTTGATCCTATAGAGTGGGTTGACATTTTTGCCTCATCTGGAGCCAAATATATTGTGCTCACAACCAAACACCATGAAGGTTTGTAAGAAATGACTGCACCGACTGCATTTGCATTTAATTTTTGCATATATGTCAACTGATTATTTTAATGTTACATAAAAAAAAAACTGTAAAAATGCCATGGTAAAAACCTGTTAATTGGTTAACTATAAAATACCTTACTATACATGGTTTAACATCACATTCTATAAAACAAATGTATGTTTTTAAGTAAAAACTATGATTAACTATATAACTTGCAGTGAAAACAGTAAAAGGTCATTTCCAGAAGTACCTGTGTGACACATTACATACAGTGTGATAATATTTTCTTTGAATATTTAAATATTTCTTATTTGGGCGGGGCGGGGGGGGGGGGGGGTGGGGGGGGGGAACCCTTTTTACTGGGGAACCCTACTGAACTACGACTGGGCTAGTTTTCAGTAGCAATTGGCCAAATTTTGTTGTGAAAACCTGGCAACCATGAGCCTTACGTTGTTCAAACTGGAGTCGGACACTGATGGAGAGACTCAGGAAGAAGATAATGCATCTGGACGTTTCTGAATGTTTAGTGGATAAATTTGTGTAGTTGCTATGGAGTTGATTCAACTCATCAACTAGCATGTGCTGTCATTAATCTTTTGTGCAAATCCAGAGTTGAATTGACCCTCGTTTGTGAAGCAGTCCGGCGTAAAATGACGGCATGAAACAACACTCTACTACAACAACTCTTCCTCTTCTCTAAAGCAGCCCAACATTGCCCCTTTGTTATGTGTTCTCGGGGGCGGGGTTTATGTCAATTTTGGGGTTTGTGATGTCACCAACCCAGAAAGAAGCCTGTTGTAGTCCCTACCAGCTGTTTGTTGTAGTCCTTTAAAAAGCAATTTCTGTAAAAGAAAATATCAGGAACACTGCACACTAACTAAAGTTAAAAAAAGTCAAATCATAATCAAGGACCCCTTAAAAATATACAGGCACCAATATGCCATACCGCAATACCTGAAACATGGGCTGCATCCGAAAGATTAAAAATGCTGCCTTCAGAGGATGCATTCCACTGTAGGAAGGCATAAAGGCACCAAATAGTACTATGCCATATTAATATTACATTACAGTGGTATAGTATTTGTTAAAGGGGAACAACAAAAGGTTTATGTGTGAATAACATGAAAACAGGTCATACCACCCCAAAATAAAAAGAAAATGATGCCGGTGTTGGTGAAATTAAAGATATTTTGCACTGAGACAATATTTTCATGCAGTTAAACACATTTCCACATGTCATCTTCAGACAGATTACTTCTGAATTTTATATAAAACAATACTGTACAATGGAATACACTAAAATCACAATGCAAAAAAATCTGAAGTCCCAAACATGTTCTTGATAGGGTTTGTGCGATTCACCTGTGTGTTTCAATTCCTCAGGCTTTACACTGTGGGACTCAAAATACTCATGGCCCTGGAACGCAGTGGCGGTTGGGCCGAAGCGGGATTTGGTGGATGATATCGCCACTGCTTTGCGGACACACAGTGATTTGCGTCTGGGGCTTTACCATTCTTTGTTTGAGTGGTTTAACCCTCTGTTCAGAACCGATGCTGACAACCACTTCAAAACCAATGTGTTCCCTACTACAAAGAGCCTGCCTGAGCTGTACGAGATAGTCAACAAGTTCAAACCTGAAGTGCTGTGGTCTGATGGTGATGGAGATGCGCCCGACTCTTACTGGAACAGCACAGGGTTCCTCGCCTGGCTTTATAATGAGAGGTAAGGCCACCTTAACAGAAGTGTCATGATTACAAACCAAGAAACCAGGAGGAGGTCCAAAGGCAATATCAAATTATCAAATTTAATGTCTATTTCCTCCCTTAGGGGAGGAACTTGTGATCCTCAACAGTCAAAGAAGGCTGATTAAAAAATTATTCTTGCAGAATCTGTGAAAATGTGAATAATTTGATCAAAATAAGAGAGATCATACAAAATGCATGTTATTTTTTATTTAGTACTGTCCTGAGTAAGATATTTTACATAAAAGATGTTTACATATAATCCACAAGACAAAAAAGTAGCTGAATTTATTAAAATATCTCCGTTCAAAAGTTTGGGAACTCTTGATTCTTAATACTGTGTGTGGTTACCTGGATGATCTATGATTGTTTTTTTGTTTTGTGATGGTTGTACATGAGTCCCTTGTTTGTTCTGAGCAGTTAAACTGAACTCTGTCCTTCAGAAAAATCCTCCATGTCCTGCAGATTCTTCAGTTTTCAAGGATTTTTTGCATATTTGAACCTTTTACAGCAGTGGCTGTATGATTTTAAGATTCATCTTTTCACACTGAGGACAATTGAGGGACTCAAACACAACTTTTAAAAAAGGTTCAAACATTCACTGATCTATTAAGAAAAAGTGAAAACTTTTGAACAGGAGTTAAATTTTTTTTCAAAGTTCCAAACTTTTCTTATTTTGTTGAAATATTTTTTTTTTCATTTAGTACTTCCCTTCGGAAGCAACAGAAGATACTTGCATGTTTCCCGGAAGACAAATTAAGCACTATTTACCTTCATATTTAAATTCAAAAGTTTTCACCCCCCAGCTCTTAATGCGTCTTGTTTCCTTCTGGAGCATCAGTGAATGTTTGAACCTTTTTTAATAGTTGTGTTTGAGTCCCTCAGTCGTCCTCAGTGTGAAAAGACGGATCTCAAAATCATTTGCTGGAAAGGGTTCAAATATGCAAAAAATCCTCGAAAACTAAAGAATCTGCAGGACATGGAGGATTTTTCTGAAGAACAGAGTTCTGTTTAACTGCTCAGAACAAACAAGAGACTCATGAACAACCATCACAAAACAAAAAAACAGCCATAGATAATCCAGGTAACCAAACACAGTATTAAGAATCAAGGGTTCCCAAACTTTTGAGTTATTTTAATAAATTCAGCTACTTTTTTGTCTTGTGGATTATATGTAAACATCTTTTATGTAAAATATCTTACTCAGGACAGTACTAAATAAAAAATAACATGCATTTTGTATGATCTCTCTTATTTTGTTAAAATTATTCACATTTTCACAGATTCTGCAAGGGGTTCCCAAACTTTCACATGCCACTGTATATACTCATACAGACAGACACACACACACACACACACACACACATACATATAAAAATACTGTAATACAATGAATATATATATATATATATATATATATATATATATATATATATATATATATATATATATATATATATATATATATATAAAATTATAAATATAAAATTATAAATATATTTTTTCCTATATATATATATATATATATATATATATAGGAAAAAAATATTTATAATTTTAAAAACATTAAAAAAATATATATAAAACACTCTAGTTGCTTATAAGATTCTAAATTATACAAATTAACAGAAATATTATGGAAAAAATCACATTTTCATTTACTGCAGTGTGGTGTATTGTGTATTGCATTATGTATTATGTGTACACAAGGGTTAGGTTTTGCATTTGTGTATATTTAAACATAGATGCAAAGGCTACTTCCTTGTGGCTGTAGACAGTACCTAAGAAATTGCTCTGAATTTTCATATTTTATACATTTCCTGTTCATTTAATTTTCCACCACAAAGATCACAAGTATGATAGTTTTTTTTTTTTTTTCAAGAACATGCATCCTTTTCTAATCACGTCCAGAATTTAGCAAGTGGCACTGTTATGTCCCAGTCTAGGAGCGTTGAGGAGTAACATAAATGAAGAACGTCACATAAGGAAAGTGTAGATTTGCGTTAATTGTAGGAGCAATTAGTAGTTTCTTTAGTTTACTAGCCACTATGTCAGCTTCAGAAATGGGCATGAGCCAAAATAACAAACAAAACCAAAGCTATTTTTAAAAGGCTACTTTATCCTAACAAAGAAAAATTAAACAAAAATGCATCCCACATCTCTACCTCCCTATCTGTTCAAAACCAGCTTTTAAACAAATTTCTTACAAGAGGCATTACTCTATTTACAGATTACCTTTTAATACAGACACAATATTAAACATAGCAATAAAACAAACTCCTACAGAATAGTGTTGTTTCCCTATTTACAGATTACCTTTTAATACCGATACAAAATTAAACAAAGAATTAGCAAAAAAAAAAAAAGATGGTGGGAAAAGCAGTTAGAAAAAAACAACTTTAGAGCAATGACATTTCCTCTCTCAAGATCCATTAATGTACTAAATATTTAAATCAGTTCATGTGAGTACAGTAGTTCAATATTTATATTACAAAGCGACGAGAATATTTTTGGTGCGGCAAAAAAACAAAATAACGACTTATTTAGTGATGGCCAATTTCAAGACACTGCTTCAGGAAGCTTCAGAGCGTTATGAATCTTTTGTATCGAATCATGATTCAGATCACGTGTCAAACCGCCAAACTGCTGAAATCACGTGACTTTGGTGCTCCAAACCGCCGATTCGACAGACTGATTCATAACACTCCAAAGCTTCCTGAAGCAGTGTTTGAAATCGGCCATCACTATTTATGTTGTTATTTTTTTTTTTTTTTTTGGCGCACCAAAAATATTCTCGTTGCTTTATAATATTAATATTGAACCACTGTACTCACATGAACTGATTTAAATATGTTTTTAGTTCATTAATGGATCTTGAGAGAGGAAATGTCATTGCTCCCTATGCAGGCCTCACTGAGCCATCGGATTTCAACAAAATATCTTAATTTGCGTTCTGAAGATGAACGAAGGTCTTACGGGTTTGGAACGGCATGAGGGTGAGTAATAAATGACAGAATTTTCATTTCTGGGTGAACTAACCCTTTAAGATCCCTCTGAATAAAATCACTGATAAAACATCTACTATAAAGTCATTACATTTTGTGATTTTTATACTGTTTGCCATTCTTTTTTTATTTTGTCAAAATACACAATTACTTTTGAATGGTCAATGGTGAAAAATGCTTTTTGGCAACACATTAGTGTAATTGCTGCATCTACCAGCAGGGGCTCACTTGGCTATTTTAACTAGCTAAACCTTGCCCAATTGATGAGATAGTCCTCACTGCAGAACACAAGGTCCAGGGGGCGAGGTTGGATCCAGATCCAACTCCTCCCACTTTATATACTTTGCTCCACCAGATGAACCAGCATATGAGAAGCGTTCGCTGCAGCCTGCGATGGACATCCAACCCAGCCCACATCTAAGTATGACGTCAGTAGCCAGGCCAGTGCCGCCCTGCGGCAGATTCTTAATAATATTGGTCATGTCGATCACCATACTGATTGACTACATCAAACACTGATCCCTAAACCTACCCGTCAGCACCCCCTGATCTGGATCCAACCTCACCCCCTGGATCTTGTGTACTGCAGTGAGGAGCTACTGCCATTGATTGCCTCAATCAAAAGATTTTTACTTAAATATATCTGCTAAATGCTTATTTAGTCAATGTTTTGGAGTACACTAGTGTATAGATGAACTCAAAGCAAACAGACGTAGACTGAAGACTTTCATTTTGATTTAATTTCATAATAACATTGTAGAGAACCAAACGAGTTGCTTACTAGAACTGTCTAAGTGAAGTCATGTAGCCTAAATGATGGCAAATGTGTGTTTTCAGCCCTGTGCGTGACACTGTTGTGACCAATGACCGCTGGGGATATGGCAGCATATGTAAACATGGTGGATATTACACCTGCTCAGATCGGTACAACCCAGGACACCTGCTGAAGCACAAGTGGGAGAACTGCATGACCATTGACCAGAAGTCATGGGGCTACAGGAGAGACGCCAAACTCAGCGATTACCTCAGTATCGAAAAGCTGATAGGAGTGAGCTTTACATTTACATTCAATCACTATGACACTTGTGTGCACGTGACTTACAAATGATGAATGCTGCAGCAAGCAAGTGTGGATTTTGAAGCCAAACTTTTCAGTTTTGTTCAGTGCATGGATCCATATCTGCTGTTTTGGTCACCATGATTTTTTCCAAGTAAGTCATGTTCCTGGAACAACATTCCTGTCTGAAAATGTAGTCCTAACCTTATCCATACCCCTAAACCTAACCCTACCCTTAACTTTTCTCTAAAATCAGAGGGGAAAAAAATAGATGAATAACACTTAGTTACATAAACTGTAAACTTGTCCCTCAAATCTGATTGGTTGATTGGAATGTTGTTCCAGGATCAACAAAGATGGTGATCCGGAAACATGTTGTACTTGGTGAAATCATGTTCACCCTACTGTTTTGATGAATATTGTGATTTATTGTGGAAATTATCATGGTTGAGGTAATTTTTACCTTAATTTGCTGTAAGAACCAGTAAAATGTATATCATTATTATTATTATTAGTGGCATTTACAAACTATAAGCACCTTGATTAGTATTGCTTATAGTTCAAGTGGTTTGTATGGTTTACTGTGGATATCAAAATAGACTTGCGTGTGAGCTCTTTTTCTAGTAAGCAACCATATAGCAACATGTTGTGATGACGAGTTTGCATGGGCAAACACTTTCTTCTGACTAAAAAATTTTCAATTTTATATAGAAGTAAAAGGCAAGAAGATTAAGAAGTCCTCTGTTTGTCTTGCAGACTCTTGTGGAGACCGTGTCCTGCGGGGGGAATCTGCTGTTGAACGTGGGCCCCACACATGACGGCCGCATTGTGCCCATATTTGAGGAGCGTCTGCGGCAGATGGGTCAGTGGCTTAAGGTGAACGGAGAGGCCATTTACAACAGCAGCGCATGGAGAGTTCAGAACGACACTGCCACTCCTGGAGTTTGGTCAGTTACATTATGATTTCTCTCTCATGTACAGTAACGTGCTACAAAATGTCTGTTTGTGTCTTTGCCTCTGTTTCTCTCTTCTTCTGTTTAATCTCTTTGACCTTTATTTGCTTTTAAATTAAAGTATAATTTTGTTTTGTCCTCACAGGTATACATGGAATCAGAAGGAGAAAGCAATCTATGCTATTTTTCTTTCATGGCCCAATGATGGGAACGTTGTTCTGAACGACCCCATTGTGTCAGCGTCCAAGACTCAGGTAATGTATATTGTAGAAATTATATATATATAGATTCTTATCGAATGATTGATTGTTTGTTAAGCCCGGCCTTAAAACGTAGTGACCAACCACACCTTAGCAGCTGTTGCCATCTCATCAGATAACGTTAGAGATTAGAATGTACAGAAATTGAAATCCACAGGTAATACACACTAAATGCACATAGTCACTCAATGCTGATGTTGTTAACATTAACAATTTGAGAACAAAGTATAACAATAATAATAATTTGCACGGTTTGATGTGATCCGAGCAATGCGGTCGTTAGATTTAATCACCATTGGTAGCGCTTTTTATTGTAATGCTTTTTTTTTCTCAGTTGGTCAGAACAAAAGTGGCAGATTTGTTACTTACTTGTTCAGATGACATTTCCTGGTGAAAATTCTTATTTTGGTCATATTTCCAAGACTACAATCTGTGATTCCGAAGTACAGTATCCACCGGTGCGGTGACTGACACATTCTCCTCAAAGCATTATTCATCCGCGCTGACGAGCCGTGCCGATGCACAACCCATGTAAAGATGATAATAATAATAATTCATAAATTCATAAATTAATCAAAATAATTCTGCAAATAACTGCAATTGCAGGTTTCAAACAGAGATGGTGACAAAGAGGCAAAACTTGTGGACTGCAATTAATGATTTACTCAGAAATTAATCGTTTTACTCAGCAAGGTTGCATTAAATTGATCAAAAGTGGCAGTAAAGACATTTATAATATTATGAAAGTTTTTTTATTTCAAATAAATGCTGTTTTTTGGAACTTTCTATTCATCAAAGAATCCTGAAAAAAAGTGTCACAGTGTCCACAAAAATATGAAGCAGCACAAATGTCAAAATTGATAATAATAATAATATTTCTTGAGCAGCAAATCAGCATAGAATGGCAGTTATAATTATGAAGGGTCATGTGACACTGAAGACTGGAGTAATGATGCTGAAAATTCAGGAATACATTTATATTTTTGTTTAAAAATGTATTTAAATAGAAAACAGTTCTTTTAAATGGTAATAATATTTCATTTCAATATTTCAAATCAATATTACCAGCTTTACTATATTTTTGATCAAATAAATGCACTCTTGGTGAGCATGAGAGAGTTTTGATCCCGATCCAAGACTTTTAAACGGTATTGTTTGTACTGATTCTTATTCAGTTTCACAGTTTTTTTTTATCAAATTACTCTGTATAAAAAATGCTTTGCAATGTCACATTTCATGCAAATATCCTGCCTGACTCTGAGCACATTTTATTGCCATTCACAAATCTGCATTTTATTCCTATGGGAATGTCTGAGCAAGTGACCTCTGCCTTAAAGGTGCAGTAAGCAATTTCTGAGAAACAATGTTGATATTTGAAATCAACCCCCAAAAAAATACAACCCTTCCTTCATTGCTCCGCCTCCAAAATGTAAAGCAAAAAGTAAAGCAAAGATGACGAACGAATGTCAAGGAAGAACAAAAAATTAACATAAACCACACAGGAGAATATACAATTTAGGCAATTTGTTTTATAAACATATTTTTTGTTAAACTGATTGAAACTCTCTTCACATCCTGATAGCAATCAATGATAGAAGTGGTCTAAATATTAAAACGTACATATATCTTCTGTGGAAGTCTAGGGACCAAAAAATGTTCATCCAATCACATTTTTTCAGTCTGAATGCAATGATATTTTGTAGACCGTCACCAGGCTCCATAAACGAACAGCAGCCACCTTTTACAATTCCTCCTGAACAAAAAACAATGAGCTTTTGCTGCGTTAACTTCACGCCATGTCGTAACACATGATGGTCTACCCGCTGTTCACGTCCTCAGACTCAGAATTATGCTTTTCTATGTCAATACTATCAACGCCGAAATGAATCTGCAGCAGTCAGGTGGTACAACTAGAGCTTTGTAAGTTGTTTACGATCATTATTATTGTAATGTTGTGTGCTTTGAAAGATGAGGTAATTTAACGCCGTCTCTCATCTCGTGACGCTTTGCAGACTCTGCTGTGTCAGTTCATGTGTTTTGAAGGAGGCGTGGTTTGGAGACCCTCTGAAGGGAGGGTGGGAGCTCATGCTTTCAAAGCTAGCTTGCTATTGCTAGCCACTCCGAAATCACCTACCCTTTCATTAATGCAGTTCATAGTAAAAAAAATGTAGACAAAAATGTAGCCTTTTGCCTCTAATTATTTATTATATTATTATATATTTTATATTATATGAATTATAATTATTTATAATATAGTCAAATAATTATTATATTAATTGATAATGAATTAATATGAAACTTAAATTAATATAAATATATACATATAAATATAAAAATACAAGCTTTAATATATAAAACTTCTAAAATGACTACGCTTATGTGTTTTCTTTTAAGCTCTTTGTGAACAGGAAGGCCTGTTTTCGCTTAGGTCTCTCTCGTGCTGGAAAGCTATTCTAATATTAACGTGGGTCCTAAAGCTCTTTCCTGATCATAAACCCTTTTTTTCAGTGATATTCTTCTGACTTTTTTGTAATGTTGTGTTGAGCTCGGTTCGATCCACTTTCAGCTGCGTTTCTCAGAAATGCTTACTGTATTGTCATTCAAGACTTGTTTAATTATTCAGAGCTGTTTTCTGAGCATCACATCTGAAGCAAAACTTTTCTTTTTCTTCCTTCAAACCTTTTCCCAATTTCCAAATCAGGTGGTGCTGATTGGCTATCAGTCCCTCTCGTGGGAGTCCATGAGTCCCACAGGTCTGAAGGTTCGTCTGCCCCAGCTGGCCCCGAGTCAGATGCCCTGCTCCTGGGCTTGGACCCTGCGACTGACTGGTGCGATGTAGCCAGAGCGTAGCGACACAGTTAGTTCCTGCTTTAGAACTAATGAAGCCAAAGATTGAAGGCACTATATTTTCCCCCACCTTTTACGTTTAAATAATAATACAACACAAATAATTTACATTTTATTCACATCTTTCAATTTTCAATTCACATCTTTCAATTTTCAATTCAGATCATTAAATATTTTAATTGTTGCATAGTGTATCCTAGTAGGGGCGCAAAATAGAGAGGTGTGCTCTAGCTTTGCTAAGCGATCAGACATTTTTGCCTGGAAGATGTGAAAACTTGTGAAAAAAAAAAAAAACTGTTTAAAAAGTAAGCCGTATGCAGCCACCTGACAGAACATTCTAGCAACCGCATAGCAACACACTTATATCTCTGAACATCTTAGTAACTGCATAGTGGAGGATCTAAGGATTTTCAATAACCTGTGTGTTTTTTTTTTTATTCAATTTATTTTATAATCATGAATCATTTATGCAGTTGTTATTTGATTTATCATTTAATCATTTATTCATCATTTTCTATTATTCAATTGTTCAATTGTGATTTTATATGACTTATTACTTCCTTTCTATTATTGTTTAATCTTATGATTTTGGGGTTTCATAGAATTTAGAATGCTTGTCTTCACAAATAAGAGATAAGAGAAATATCGCCATTTCAAGGCTTTATGGGATGTTGTTGTGAAGCAATTGCGCTGGTCAGATGAAGTCTGGGCATTGAAACGCACACGACTAAGATTATTCAACATGTGGGGTCGGATCTGATTTTTCTGATGTGCAGATCCATCCGATCTAACAATAGCAATCTCTGTTAAACACCTGCTTGATCCTGGTGTCATGATGGTGACTTTTGCACAGGCAAAAATATAATGGTTTCTAAAATAAATAAATAAATAAAGTCTTAATTTGAAACTAGATGTATTTTTTTCTTAACCACATTTTACTATTTTAGTATGAGATAAATGATTGCTGTTTTGTATGTTTGCATAATTCTCTTTTAAAGGCAGGGTAGGTAAAAAATTTATAAAAAACTTTTTTTTCAAAATTTGTTTAAACTTTATTTATATATCAATACATATTTAAAATGTAAGTACTCTGAAAAAGAAAGTATAAAAATCGAGTGTCTGTAGACCTCTCACGACTGTTTTAAAGACAGCTCATTATTTCCATTCACTCCACCCCCTTCCTTCTGGGCTCCTTCCAAAGCCACGCCCCCAAAACGCATGAATGTGCGACTCTGACCACTGAGCTGGAAGACGCATTATTTACCTGAGACGAGCGGAGAGGAAGGAGCACAGTGCATGTAGTGACATCATGTCAGAATCACATGTAATAAAAATAACTTTATGATTATGAAGATAAACATAATTTAATTCGCTAACGAGTTAGTTATCTATAAGGCAAAGCTAAAAACAGGTTGCATGATACACGTTTTTCCATTACCATCATTTACACTGTGATGAAGATGAATTTCGTGTAAGATTCATAACATATACGTTGTTCTACAGATAAACAGAGTAACATACACTCAAATATCAACTCACAACTGCATTGCAGACACAAAATAATAACACACACATACAACAAAGTGTGTACGACACACACAGATACAAGATAAAGACATCAGTAAACATAGGTAGAATATAAAAACAAAACAAAGGCGAAAAAAAACGTGCAGGTAAACTTACAGGTGAACATGGTAAAAGAGTTAGACAGAGGGTAAACATAGTTCTAAGAAAAGTTCCTAGATGCGGAGTAACGTTAGGCCTACTATCTGTTAAACATGTATTTAGTTATCTAAAGCAAAATTATGCACAATTCAACACTATAGCTATTATCTTGTGCTAGGCCTATAGATTATTTATCGTCTCTACTACGGCTCGCTAAGTAATGTTATGTTAGCTATATTACGCAGCTACGTGTGCTAATGACACATGCTTCATGAAAAAATAAACAAAAAAATAGGTATGATCAAAATACAAAAAGAAAGATTTACCTGTCCAGCAGAAATAAAGCCATCAAGGAGTCACTTTTCAGCCCCTTGAGTTCCCTCAGTTCTCGCCATCGCTGGAAAGCCACGCCGATATTAACTCGCGTTTTATTTCTTTGTTTATCCAAAGACTTTTTGTTCATTGCCTTTTCTTGTACTGTTACTGTCTTCCTTTTTTGCCTGGTTTGCCTTCACTAACTGCATAGGCCGGTACTGTGAATTTTGCTTGCTGTTTCTCTGCCATTGTTTTGGTATTCCTAGGATCCATGCCTCTTGAATTCCCCAAATCAAACGTGCGCGCGCAAGTGGGCAGGTCATGTGTGGCAAAAGGGTGGTTGCCATGGTTGCGAGAGAGTGACAGCCGCCTAAGCCAATCCTATGTTTCGTCCCGGATGGAAATAATGAGCTGTGTTTAATACAGATTAAACGGTCTAGAGTCACTCGATTTTTATACTCTTTTTATCAGAGTTCTTACATTTTAATTATGCATGTATATATATATAGAAAGTTTAAACAAATTTGGAACAAAATTTCTTACCTACCCTGCCTTTAAAATGAATAAACTGATAAATGAAATTGTTTGATTAGCCTCACAGTGTCTGTTTTGAAATTATTTTTTTTTATATTTCTGAGTATAACACAAACAGGTGAGCTAAATGTTTAAATAATTACAGGTGCAGCATAAATGAGTACACCCCCTTTGAACAAATACAAAAAAAAAAGAAGAGAAAAAAAAAAGTATTTTCTTAAAACAGTTAAGGATTCCTTTATACAATTCATGGAAAATGGCAAAACAGAAATGTATTCAACATACTTAATTAAAACGGAGAAATATATGTCATTAATATCTGTAAAATAAGTAAATTAGCCAATTTTGTTTAAATGAAGGATTGCAGAAATGAGTACACCCTAGATTTAATTCAACAAATGGAACATCTTCTGTTTCAAGTTTTTGTTCTACATTCACAGTTGTGTGTGAATTCATGACAGCATTGATAAAACACACTCCCTCACACCTTCAGCACTCAGCACTTCAGCACTTCAGCTTTACTACCACTGAACTTTACTGTGGGAACCTGGCACTTCTCACTGTACTCCTCCTCTAGCAACACCATAACATTTTGGATGCTGTTAGATGCAGAAAGTTTGATTTGGTCTCATGAGAGCAGAATATTGATTCCCCTGAAGTCTATATATTGATTCCCCTGAAGTCTATATTTTGTAAATATGGGCTTTGGAAATGGCTAATTGACTTTATTGTGCTTTGGCTACAGTAGGTATTTCCAGTGTGGACAACAACTTCTGCAGGCTGCATCTTGGTCTGTGAGATAAACAGTCCCTCTTTTCATAGCTTTTGCTGGCTCTGAGACACTCGCTTGGAATTTCTCCTGCTCTTTGTCTAGCAAAAAAATCCCTCATCACTAAATGAAAGCTTAAAGGGTTAGTTCACCCAAAAATGAAAATTATGTCATTAATGACTCACCCTCATGTCGTTCCACACCCGTAAGACCTCCATTCATCTTCGGAACACAGTTTAAGATATTTTAGATTTAGTCCGACAGTTTTCTGTCCCTCCATTGAAAGTGTAGGTACGGTGCACTGTCCATGTCCAGAAAGGTAATAAAAACATCATCAAAGTAGTCCATGTGACATCAGTGGGTTAGTTAGAAGTTTTTGAAGCATCTAAAATACATTTTGGTCCAAAAATAACAAAAACTACGACTTTATTCAGCATTGTCTTCTCTTCTGGGTCTGTGTATATCCACAGTGACGCTGCTGCTTCTTCTTCTACGGCGGTTGGCATCGGTGCATTGGTGCATTAACGCCCCCTCCTGCTCCGGACTGTGACGCGATTAGGACATCTGCGACATGCACACCTACGCACCATTTAAAAAAATATAGCAATACCAAAATACAAACAATGTAGAATAGCTTGAATACAGCGTGCGTCTCCCTCAGACTGTAAACGAAGCTCGGGCGCACTACATAACACGTCATCAGTGTCACTGTCCGGAGCAGAAGGGGGCGGTAATGCACCAATAAGCTGGATGCCAACCGCCATAGAAGAAGAAGAAGCAGCGTCACTGTGGATATACACAGACCCAGAAGAGAAGACAATGCTGAATAAAGTCGTAGTTTTTGTTATTTTTTGGACCAAAATGTATTTTAGATGCTTCAAAAACTTCTAACTAACCCACTGATGTCACATGGACTACTTTGATGATGTTTTTATTACCTTTCTGGACATGGACAGTGCACCGTACCTACACTTTCAATGGAGGGACAGAAAGCTCTCGTACTGAATCTAAAATATCTTAAACTGTGTTCCGAAGATGAATGGAGGTCTTACGGGTTTGGAACGACATGAGGGTGAGTCATTAATGACATAATTTTCATTTTTGGGTGAACTAACCCTTTAAAATGAAGGCCTGATTATTTCAGAGGCCTTTTCACAAGTCCATTGTTTTTTAATTTCTGTGCCACACTTTCACACTATTTTCATTTGTGCTACGAAATAAGTCTCCTGTAGTTCTCAAGCGCTTTCATTGTTGTCAGCATAAGGATTAGTTCACTTTCAAATGAAAATTAGCCCAAGCTTTACTCAACAGTGGTGTAATGTAACGAAGTAATAATACTTCGTTACAGTACTTAAGTATTTTTTGGGAAAATCTGTACTTTATTTGAGTTTTTATATTGCTGTCAACTTCTACTTTTACTCCACTACATTTCCTAAATAAAATGTATACTTTTACGCCGATACATTTTACCAAAGCATTTGATTTGAGAAGAGTACGCTGTCATTATACAGTACGAGAGCGACCTCTAGAGGCGAAATAAAAACGATCACTGTTGCCTCGTAGAGTTTGTTTTGACACGTGACGTGAGGCTGCGCGCTGCACAGAGCGGGACACTTCAAAAACGGATTTAAAACGGACAACGAAACGGTATGTTATACAGTGTACGCTACAGTACATGTTTTCATATCCTTATAAAGTAATTAGTTTGTTGAGTAGATGCTGCATTAGTGGAGAACAGTAGTATGTTTGCCGTCGAGGCTGAGAGGATGCTAACGTTAGTAGTATCTCAAGCGGTTAAAACAATGTGACAAAAACACCAACTGTTTAATGTCACACTATTGTTACTATTCATTTGCATTAGTTTATATCCATTTGTTCTCTGTTATGCATACTTTTTCCAGCGAAGTTGCATGTTTAAACTGTATTCTCATCATGCAGCGACAGAAACATAACAAATCAGAAATTAATTTGATTTCAGTTCTTTTTTTTATTGGCACTAACACATATTTTGATTAGATAATCAAGTTTTCTAAAATGGAGGCAAATAATGTGTGAAAGTGTACATATGCTATGCTTTTGTGTGTTAAGATGGTAATTTTTAAGCATGACTGTTTGGATTTATATGAAATGGTAACACTTTACAATAAGAGCCCATTTGTAACATTAAATAAGGTTAATAAAAGTATTGTTCATTTTTAATTTCAACATTAACATTTTAAAATCGTCTCTTACACTAGTTATAATGCACTATGAATTAACATGAACAATCAATGTATAATTAATATAGTAGTATTTTTTTATATTTAAAAATTACAAAGAACATTTAGCCTTTTTTTTAATTCAAAGAAACAAAATGTAAGAGAGTTAAAACTGAACACAATCTTGCTGCTCAAACTGTGTATAGAACAATTTTTAATATTTTTTTGCTCCTTTTGTATTTTACATTTACTTGTGTTTTTACTTTTAATACTTAAGTACGTTTAATATCAAAAAAATACTTTTCGTACAAAAAATATCAAATACTTTAAAACTTTTACTCAAGTAACATTCTAAACAGTGACTTTAACTTCTACCAAAGTCATTTTCTGGTAAGATATCTATACTTTTACTCAAGTATGGTTTTCGAGTACTTCATACACCACTGCTCTCTGAGATATTTTAATACATATCCTGACGCAAGCTTTATAACGGCAGTGAACGGGACCCATGAGTATGAGCTGCTGAAAGTGCCTCCATCCACATCCATCCATCTATCCATCCATCCATCCATCATAAACATACTCCACACGGCTCCGTGGGATTAATAAAGGCCTTCTGAAGCGAAGTGATGCGTTTGTGTAAAAAAAAATCCATATTTAACAAGTTATGAAGTAAAATATCTATCTTCTGCCAGACCGCCTTCTGTATTCAAGTTATAAAGAATGTAAGGTGGCGTCGCGTCAGTTAAGCTTTTTTCCGTAAGTTGAATAGGGAAGGCGTAGGACATAGTGTAAGCTTTTTGAACTGCAAGAGTTTCACAATTTCTTCGTATGTTGAATACGGAAGGCGGATTGGCATCACTATATAACACTTTTAATTGTCAAGAAATTACTTCTGTTTAAATGTTTTGGTTCAACATACTTACCTCTTGATCAAAAAATTGCCTTAAACTTACACCAGAAATTTTTTATTTAGTTTATGCTAGTGTCTTGCAAAGCAATTTGCAGTATGTGACATGAGTGTTGTATAATAATCATCTAAACGCATCTAAGCAGTGTGGACGGTGTCGGGATGTTTGCTATAGCTGGTCAAGTATTTCTAACTTTTTACCCCTAAGCAAAGAACGAAAAGGAACTTCACAGTGAGTATATCGGGCCTTTACTTAACCCGCTTAGTGAGGTGACTTTTAACTTAAAGTAACGTATGTGTAAAATGTAAAGCATATGAAATGCGTTCTGTCTTTTGAATTTGATTTGAATGTAATGCACAGAGACATGTACATTTGAACAGAGCAGCGTGTGGCAGCCTGAGATACCCATAATGCTCTGCTTATGGCCGTCTTTGGAATCGGAGAGCATCACATGCTGCATTCAGACACACGTGCCCACTGCTCCCATATCAGAAACTCCCTATCTGAGTTATTCAGGGCAGCTGTGCCAAGAATAGTCCTGCAGTTTATGAACATCACAGCCCCTTTAACTCACTCGGCAGGGGGAAAATTCAGAGTTAGCAGCAGAATGTTCCTCATGTATGTGAAATTCCCTTTTTGCTCTGTTTTGCATATTTCATCATGGTTTCCACATGCAACTGTGTCTCTGTTTTTGCAGGTGTCCGGATGGTGTTTTCGCTGGTGTCTGGTCTGAGCGGGTAAAGCCTGCCGCTGGGAGGTAAAGTGGGAAGGACCTCTGGGGTTCCAGAGCCAATCTTCCATTACATGTAGTATGACAGAATGAGGGGGTCTGCGAGGGGATTTCGTCCTGCTTCCTATTTGTGCACTACATGTGATATAACACGATTAGAAGCAATGACGTTATTAGACTTACGGAAAAGTCACTCTGCTTTGTTACCAAATCATATAATGTGTCATAACAGGATGCATTATGCATTATTTTCAAATGAATAGTTCAGCTCTAAATGAAAAATAGTTTTTAGTTACTAACTCTCAATATTTCTTTAATTTTTACATTCTGTTTAAAAAGTACAACGCTGTTCTACACTTGAAATGAAACATAATTCAAATAATAATAATACAAAAATTCTAAAGTCAACACAAAATTAAAATGTGAATGTTCCTGTGGTGCATGTTTAAATATATATATATATATATTTTAATAATCTTTTCACAGAATGCAATAACTTAACAGCATAAAATTCTTCCTCAGTGTTTTGAACAAAGAAAAAAAGAAAATGAGTTTTATTTTTCTTAGCCCACTGGCAGATATTATTGTTTTAAGCATAAAGTCAGTTAATATTTCAGAAAATATGTAACTATCATATGTAATTTTGCTTCTCATGTAAATGTATCTTGATTTGAGAATGTTTAGATATTTTCCTGAAAAACAAGACAAAAATACTTACTGATTGATGCTAAAAAAATACTATATGACAAGTACTATAACTGACAACACAAATCCCTCTCATTTTTAAACTAGTTCCTTCCAACCTTTTACATAAATATCCTATGCCTCACACAGAGATATGCAGATTACTAAATTGATATGGGTTGTGACTAGCTTTTTGCTGATTTGAGTTATAAGATGCACAGAAGCTGTGGCTCTGGATCTATAAGCTGTTGATTTAATGTCACCGCCGTTTGGACAAGTTGACCTTCTACAAATCACAGGATGGCAGACAATGCACTGAATTATGACCATTTCCATTAAACCACGGCTGCTGCCGTCTGTGACCTGAATAAAGATGATCACTGAAATGTGGGTGCGCCTAAACACAAATGCATCTTTTTAAAAGTGCTTTGTTCCTAGGCAAGCATCAGTATTATACAACAGGACTAAAGGCGCACTGGGGTAAAAGGCATGTTTGACTTTATTCTCTTTTAAACCACTAGATGGCACAAAAATTCAGCTCAGCACTTTTCTTAACAACCGTCTTTGATGATGCACATGGAAATCTGGCTGATACTTGACGTGATCGTGGACAACAATGCAAAGTTGATTCTGCGTTAATTTGATCTGTTTTAAATGGTCCTTGATTATGATTTCACTTTTTTAACTTTAGTTAGTGTGTAATGTTGCTGTTTCAGCGTAAACAACATCTGCAAAGTTACGACGCTCAAAGTTCAATGCAAAGGCAGAAATTGCTTTTTAAGGACTACAACAAATGGCTGCTAGGGACTACAATGAGCTTCTTCCTGGGTTTGTGACATCAGGAAACCCAACTTACATAAATTTACTGTTCCTGAGAACACATAACAAAGGGGCCATGTTGGGCTGCTTCAGAGAAGAGGAAGAGTTGTTGTAGTAGAGTGTTGTTATCATGGCGTCATTTTACGCCGGACTGCTTCACAAACAGGGTCAATTCAACGCTGGATTTGCACAAAAGATTAATGACAGCACATGTTAGTTGATGAGTTGAATCAACTCCACAGCAACTACATAAATTTATCCACCATTCAGAAATGTCCAGATGCATGCTAAAAGTCAGTGTCCGACTCCGGTTTGAACAATGTAAGGCTGAACACCGTTACTGACAATCGTCATTTTGGCTGCGTGAGATTCTCCAGCTTTGTTGTTGTTGAGCAACCAAAGCGCAAACTGTTAAAACTCCGCCCTCTTCTGGAAAGCGGAGCAGCAGCTCATTTGCATTTAAAGAGACATACACAAAAACTGCTTGTTTTTGCTCACACCCAAATAGGGATGTTTTATGACAGGAATATTTTGAGCTGAAACTTCACAGACACATTCTGGGGACACCAGAGACTTATATTACATCTTGTAAAAAATGGCATAATAGGTTCCCTTTATAATGTTGTAGATTTATGTAGCAAATGAGAGTTGATACAATTATTGACTATATTTTGAGACAAAGGTCTTGTTAATGTTTTTCAGTTTTGTTCAAGGTAAAGCAACACTTTTTCTAGATATAAAGATATATAATATAAATTAAAGCTATATTAATTTATTATGGGATCTCAATCAATGCTTTCAGAATCTTTACTTTTTAAAAACATTTTGTTCCTGTATTTTTTTTAAACAAACATATTTTAATGATAGTATATTTATTGAAAAAAAAAATGAATTCTATTGTTTATCAACATAAACCAAAAATAGTATAAACTTTGCTAAAGTGATTGTTTTAAAGGTGCCCTCGAATGAAAAATTGAATTTATCTTGGCATAGTTAAATAACAAGAGTTCAGTACATGGAAATGACATACAGTGAGTCTCAAACTCCATTGTTTCCTCCTTCTTATATAAATCTGATTTGTTTAAAAGACCTCCGGAAAACAGGCGAATCTCAACATAACACCGACTGTTACGTAACAGTCGGGGTGTACGCCCCCAATATTTGCATATGCCAGCCCACGTTCCCAACATTATCATTATGAAAGGCATTAGACAAGGGCAGAACGTCTGGATGTGCACAGCTAAATCAACAAACTAGGTAAGCAAGCAAGAACAACAGTGAAAAATGGCAGATGGAGCAATAATAACTGACATGATCCATGATATTTTTAGTGATATTTGTAAATTGACTTTCTAAATGTTTCGTTAGCATGTTGCTAATGTACTGTTAAATGTGGTTAAAGTTACCATCGTTTCTTACTGTATTCACGGAGACAAGAGCCGTCGCTATTTTCATTTTTAAACACTTGCAGTCTGTATAATGCATAAACACAACTTCATTCTTTATAAATCTCTCCAACAGCGTAGCATTAGCTGTTAGCCACGGATCACAGCCTCAAATTCATTCAAAATCAAATGTAAACAATATAACAGTATACAATACTCAAATAATCCGACGCATGCATGCCGCATGCATGACGAACACTTTGTAAAGATCCATTTTGAGGGTTATATTAGCTGTGTAAACTTTGTTAAGGCACTGTTTAAGGCAAGCGCGAGCTCTGTGGGCAGAGAGCATGGGATTTAAAGGGGCCACAGCATAAATCGGCGCATTTATAATGATTCCCCAAAATAGGCAGTTAAAAAAATTAATAAAAAAAAATCTATGGGGTATTTTGAGCTGAAACTTCACAGACACATTCAGGAGACACCTTAGACTTATATTACATCTTTTAAAAACATAATCTAGGGCACCTTTAAACAAGTATTTATATCAATACTTTGTGTCTTTTGACCCGTGTGTGGGGTAAAAGGCCAACCCACCTCATACATTTATAAGATTTTTAAACAAACAAACAAACAAACAAACCACTTTTATGATTTATTTTTACTCAAACTCTTTTGCTCCATTAAAGTTCAATAAAAACATTAATATTTGTTTGCAATCATACACTATGGGAGTAGTGAAAAGCATATTTTTCTTAAGGTGTGCCTTTAGCCCCGTTGTACTCTACTAATGCTTATATAGGTTGACGATTTGAACAAACACAGGTTGCACTTTATTTTGATGGTCTACTTTAGACATTCTAGTAACTATAAGTAACATTGAAACTACATGCCAACTAACTCTCATTAGAGAATGAGTAGACTATTAGGTTAAGGTTCGGGTTAAGTAGTTGCAAAGTTACTTATGTTCAGTAGAATGTCTGTTGGGGAACATCAAAATACCTCATGCTGATTTAATTGTCGGCTGGTTGATGAACTTTGATACATCAGGATTTTATGGCTCATATAGTATGATATTGAAGAATATGGACCTCATGCTTGAGGAGGAAAAAACACCTCAGATTTATTCAGAGGCTCAAACTGCGCAAAAATATGCAATTTAATGCAGTTGCTAAAATTTATATGGCCAAAAAGAAAAATGAAATTCTGATAGGCTATAATGTAAATCAGTGAAATTTTATAACAGCATGGCAGAGTACTTACATCAATGCGTATAAATATCAGTTTTCATATATCTCCCAATAGTATGTCTTATTTAGATAATATTTAAATGCTTAGTTTCATGATCAAAGCTTTATATGATGAACAAATAAATGTTCCTCAAAAGCCTGATAGAACATATTTGATACTTACATTTTGTGATTGGATACATGTTTGGATAATCAAGTTGCTTCAGTCCAATAAGTGTTCATCTTATAAAAGTTATTCTTACTTTATGAAAATCAGTATAGATTTCACAACAACAAGACACGTCTCATGACCTGAAGGTGGATATCTTTACAATGATACTAAAAGGCCTTTTACTTGCTAAAAAAAAAAAAAAAAAAAAAAAAAAAACGTAAGGCATGTAGACGTAGTAGATTGTAACAGGTTTTTCTGGAAAGTTTTGATCATGTTGATCATTTAAAGGCCTTAGAAATATGATACAGTAGGATTTAACAGCCTTATTTTTTTGCACATGCAAACACCATCTTCAGAAAATGTATAAATCTGGTTTAATATTCATACTTTAAGTTGTGCAAATAAATCCACACTAATGTTCACCAATATAGTACAGCTTTGTGCACACACTGAGTACCGAGCAGTATGGCGCGCTGCAGGTGTGATATTCTAAGCTAATGTCCTTGCTTTCTTATGTCTGCGTTCATCTTCCGTCTCAGATTCCCTCCGGCTTTCCCTCCCTTCCTCTGTGCTGGGATTGTGGTGCTCCGGAGTGAGCAGAAATCTATTTCTGTCCCTGTGTATATTCCTCTCCGGCTGCTGCCATTGCCAGCAGCGTGTTGTCACGGTAATGGACATCAGCCCTCAGCCAATCAACACACACGTGTTTATGCCAAGAAACATGATCATTTTCCAGTTACTTCCCACTGCTCTTGTGAGTAAGAGTATTGTAGCAGTGCCTAACAGAGAGAGGTCAGTGTAAAACAGGACTCTTGGCAGTCACACACTGAGGATGGGAACCTGACCTGAGGGAAATGAATGGGTTTGATTCATGAGAAGATCTGGCCAGGTGAGAGAGTTAGCATGGAAATTGAACTAAAATATAATCTGGACATGATAAGGTGAAGGTTTTTTTATCCTGGCACATGTATTGGACTTTTGGTTGCTGTTGATGCTCTGGAGACCCAGTAGATGTTGTGTTTGTGTTTATTAATAGTTTTTTAGTAATTCATGTGTAAAACAACTGTGGCATAATATTGGTCATCCGAGATGGTATTGGTCAACAGAGCTTGCATGGGCATGTTTGGACATGCATTCATTCTATCTAGACATGTTATAATGGTTTTGATCATGATGATGTAGTCATATGTTTCTCACTTGAATGGAAGCCTATTCATTGTTGGGTTTCACTGTGAAATAGCACTTAGCATGTGTTGCCATGGTGATTAGAGAACACTGTTCATCAGAATAACATTGAGAAACTCAAGGCATTTATTTCAAATCTAAAGCTTGTGACCTTCTCTAGTCTGAGAAATACTGAGAAGTTGCACTGTGAGGACTCAAACCTCTAAAACGAACCAAAAAAACAAAACAAACACCCTTACAAAATCATTACAATTGTGTATATGAGTTGTTGAACTTTAAGTTATTTTTAGTTTAGTCATTAATTTGATTTCTCCATTCTATATACTGGTGCATCATATTTGCTTACTTTTTTATGAGATTTGAGAGCTTCAGTCTGTTCCTCAGGTAACAAAGCTATTTGGTAACACTGGATTTCTTGGAGATTTTATATTTATATATATATATTAGCCTGAATGAACAAACTAATATCTTAGTTATTGTTAATTTAATCATTTATCATTTACAAAATTCAAATCAAAAGCTCTACATGAACTAACAATGAACACTTGTATTTTGATTAACTGACACTAATAAAGATATAATAAATACTGAAACAAAATGCTCATTGTTTGCATTAAAGAATTAGTTGACCCAAAAATTCATTAATTACTCACCCTCTTGTCATTACAAACCCTTTCATCTTCTGAACACAAATGAAGATCTTTTAAATTAAATCTGAGAGCTTTCTGTCCCTCCACTGACAGTCTACGCATCTACCAATTTCAAGCCCCAGAAAGCTAGTAAAGACATCATTAAAATAATCCATGCGACTCCAGTGGTTTAGCCTCAATTTTATGAAGCGACATGAGTGCTGTGTTTGCACAAAAACATATTAATCTCCAATGCGTGTTCACGTAACAACGTCTGCTTTCACATCAATACAACATGCATGTATCGTAGTTCTCTCTGGAATGCACGTTGGAGATTAATAATTTGTAAATAAAGTTGTAAATTATGTTTTTTGTTTGTTTTTTGCGCAAACGCATCACTTCATAAAATTGAGGTTAAACTACTGGAGTACGTGGATTATTAGGGCCTGAGCACCGATGGTGTGAGGACCCTATTAGAATTGCTCGGCCAATTCTTCTTCTCCGAAATCACATTTTTGAGGGCCTAAACATGCTCGAAAACTCATGAAACTTTGCACACGCGTCAGAAGTGGTGAAAATTTACATCTGATATGGGTTTCTGAATTAGGTGTGGCAAAATGGCTCGATAGCGCCACCTACAAAATTTCAATCAAACGCCCATCGTGCTACGTTTCACATACAGTTATGAAATTCAGTAGACACATGTAACAGCCCAATAACTACAAAAAAGCCTCTGGTGCAAAATCTGAAAACCCAACAGGAAGTGAGATATTTAGAATTTTCTTTGCAAATCTTTTTTGCCATTTCCAGACATTGCACTTTAACGAATTCCTCCTAGAGTTTTAATCAGATCAACATCATATTAGGTCAGTCTAATCTAAAGGCCTTTGTTACATTAAATTGTGAAGATCTAGAGTTTTCACTCAAGGGTGTGTCCCTGACAAAGTTTGATGTTTCGCCATGAAACAGCAAATTGTTGTAACTCGGGCATACAATGTTTGATCTGCCCCAAACTTCATGTGTTTTATTACAGTCCTGACTTAAAGAGATATCTACATGGCAATATTCAGTTAGTCATAGCGCCACCTGCTGGCAACAGGAAATGGCATGCTTTACACTGTAATTCACTCCCAGAAACACATTTCAATAAGACACAAAGTGCCAAACATGCTAGAAACACGTTAAATCATGCAACACTTGGCTAAGTGCTAATGTATGCGATTAACGCAACGAAACAGGAAGTTGTTGTAACTCAGGCATACGATGTTTGATCTGCTCCAAACTCACATGTTTGATAATAGTCCTGGCCTGAAGACATCTGCATGGCGATATTCAGTTACAGTCAAAGCGCCGCCTGTTGGCAGCAGGAAGTGTGGCATGCCTGTTGACCGACCACTGTTCACTGTTTTCCTAAGGTCAGTGGTAGGCGGTGAGCCCGGGTGCGAGGGCCCTTTCATCGCTGCTTGCAGCTTTAATTTTATGATGTCTTTCTTACCTTTCTGGGCCTTAAATTTGTCAGTTGTGCAGACTGTCTATGGAGGGACAGAAAGTTCTCAGATTTCATTAAAAATATCTTCATTTGTGTTCAGAAGATGGACGAAGGTCTTACGGGTTTGGAATGACATGACGGTGAGTAATGACAGAATTTTTCATTTTTGGGTGATCTAACCCTTTAACTTGACTAACGTTTACTAATAGGACCTTGTATTGTTACCAGCTATTGTATGGCTTCAGATATGAACTACTTTAAAGGTGTTTTCCCCCTTATGGAGCTTTGTTTCAATGAAAAAGAGCTGTGTGAAAATTCTTCTAAATTTTGAAAAACTGTTGTGTTCCATTGAAAATATAACAGCGTACAGTTTTGGAACAAAATGGAAATGAATAAGGATACAATTTTCATACAGTTCCTTTAAAGATCTATTTCTAGAGTACCGTTGGATTAACAATGTACTGTTACTGGATTAAAGCCATTGAAAAATGTGCTTAATATCAAACCAAGATCATTTTTTAGGTTACCTGGTGAAAGATGTATGCAATTTTACAGATTCTCATCTGTTCTGTGTGCTGTAAAGGGGTTTAGTGAGCATGTGATGTCACAGGTGCAGGAGGGTTACTTGAGGATGCCTGTTGGCCTATTGAATACCCACTTATGTGAGACAAAGAACGTGCAGCAGAAATAGTCGTTTAGTTGCCATGGGAACATTCCTCATTTCTGCACAACACATGCGTGGTGAGTGACATTTACAGTATAATTTCCAGATCAAGGCCATTTGCATATGGCACACTTTTAGTGCAATTATCAAACCTTTGTGAGGCTGATAGGAATCTGCACATGCTTGATGAAAATGATGATTAATCAGTTAACGACAGGGTATTAGGGGCCAGATTTACAAAACGGGGCAAATTAGCATGAGAGCGCAAATCCCATAAAAGCTCCGATGGGAGTGGAAAGTTCTGCGTATGATCTACTGATGACACGCAAATTAAAGAACACCGACGCAGCCGGATCATTTCCATAATGACCAACGTAATCTACCAAGAGCATCGCAAATTAGCATCTGGGTTAAGACATGCCTTTAAATATTATATTAAATAATGGAAGAAATACCAAAGAATTGACTAGCTCAAACCTTAGTAAATCACCTTGTGTGATTCATGTAAATACTCTCCTCCCATAAATTTTGCATCTGAAAGGGAAACTCCTACAAATGCATATGCAATAAGGTCAGCTGCAAAAATAACCTTGTCCACGCTTTTTCAGTGCTACTTTCCCCCTGCGTGTCTTTAGTAAATCCTGACAGTAGTTTTTTAATGCCAAAAGAGGGTTTGCGCTGGCGCAAGGTGTTAGTAAATCTGGCCCTAGATCTTTAAATATGTAAACATGGCATGCAGAACAAGAAATATTAGAAAGCATTGTAAAGCGCATGTTATTTATATATGTGTTTATGTACGCTACTGTTCAAAGGATTTTTTTTCTTTCAAGAAACAAATACTTTACTTTCACTAATAAGTGACTTTTATAATGTTACAAAATATTTCTATTTCAAATAAATGCTGTTCCTTTGAAGTCTAGACTCATCATCCTGAAAAATTGCATCACAGTTTCCACAAAAATATTTAGGAGCACAACTGGTTTTAAGATTGATAATAATAAATGTTTCTTGAGCAGCGAATCAGCATATTCGATTTTTGAAGGATCATGTGACACTGAAGACTGGAGTAATGATGGTGATGGTGATCAGCTTTGATCACAGGAATAAATGACATTTTAAAATATGTTGAAATAAAACAGAAAAATGCAATAATATTATTTTATGAGAGAAAGAGAGAGAGGGAGAGAGAGAGAGGCACTGCAGCTTTCTGCACTCTGCATTAAGTATACTGTGGAACGGCCCTGAAATGGCTGATCCTCCACAAGCATTGAAGGTCAAGTCTCTCGTCTCTCTATAAATATGATGGTCTGTCCCAGCGGGTCCTCCTGCTCGGCTTTTCCACTGTCTAAGGCACATGAGTCTGCTGACCAGCAGAAATCTGCACATTTGCGTGTGATTTGATAGTGTGCAAACGTTCCTCCTCCAATGGCTGGCCGTGTCACAGTGATGAATTACTGCATTCTGTGAAAATAAATAAGCTGTTCTTCAGGACTGCTTCTGTACTAATCATGCTAATCATGGACGTTTCCTGACTCAGCGAAAAAAGCATTATTCAAGAATAGAATGGTAGTTTTGCCCATGCAAAACTTGTTGCACCATTGCTTGGGTGTTGCTATGCTGTTTCTAAAGTGCTCTGAGTGAGTTTTTAGCATGCTGCTATGTTGTTGCCAAAGTATATTGTGGGTAGTTGCTTGCTTGCCCAAATCTGGTACTTTGGCTCGGTTCCCTTCTTCAATGCAAGTCTATGGGATTTATTTGCCCTTTTTTGTTTTGTTTTTTTTTGTCCACAGATGACAATACACTGCAAAATATTATTGTCTTTCTCAGTATTTTGCCTTGTTTTCCAGTACAAATATATAAACATTAATCAAGATACTTAAGATGCAAAATGAATTGAGATATTAAGGTAACTATGTGATTATTAAGATAACACTTTACAATAGGGTCTCATTTGTTAACATTAGTTAATGTATTATTAACTAACATTAACTAATATTAACTAACATGAGCTAATTTTAAAAATGTATTAGTAAATGTTGTAATTAATTTAACTAAGATTAGTAAATGATGTAGAAATATTGTTCATTGTTAGTTCATGTTAACTAATATAATAACCTTTTTGTACCTTAAATAACCTTATTGCAAAGTGTTACCGATATTAAGTTATGTTTTCTGAAACATATCAAATGTAGTGAGTTTAAGTATAAAACAAGAAAAAATATCTGCCAGTGCAGTCAAAAAAATCTTTAAAGACCTCCTTTGGTGAAAATCAAGCTTTAAATGTTTATATGTCTATGTGGTGTTTTTAATATGCTTTAAGACAGACAATGTGCAAATTCATATGTCAACACCATTGCTGAATATTTTCTTCTTAAAACTGCAGTGAACCAAAGACAGTCTCAAAAATGTGAAATCGCTGGTGTTTCTGACGTCGCAAACTACCCTGTAACCAATTACGTCAATGTGTGATTGTCAATGAGTGGATCACTGAACCGGTGTGAGTGGAGTGGAGGCGGGGCTAATTTGCATATTCATAGAACCGTGTGTACGAAATGAGGCAAGGGTTTAGAGTTACATCCAAGCTAGGCATGAAGAAATATTTTTTTCAAGGAAAAAGCGTTTAAATATGTCATTTTGGTGATCAAAGATGAGTTCTAAGGGATACAATTATTGACTACAGGGGGACTTTAAAAACTTAATTCAATGGGAAAAGAAGTTTATTTTCTGATATTTTTTCTTGTTTTAATCTTAATTTTGATACATTTTTACATATCTTGTCATTTTGCTTCATTTGACTCAAGAATGTTCAGATATTTTTCTGAAAACAAGAAAAAAAACTGAGGGGCCATCTACACGACACCGTTTTAAATGAAAAATGGAAAACTTTTTGTGCATTTTGGCTGTTCATTTACTCATCAACAGCATTTTGGGGGCCTGAAAATGCAAACTTTTGAAAACGGTTTTTAAAATTATGCCGTTATCATCTCCATGTAAAATACAAAAAAACAAATTTATGAAAATGGTGATGTCATGCGTATACAAATTATGTGTTCAGTCTATAGGCACATAGTGTTTCTTTACAAAGTGACATCGCCAACTACTGGCCTGGCAGCAGAATACAGTGTTTTTAGTCGTTTTCTTGGATCCGCGTGAGTGGGCATTGTTTGTTGTCTGTACACGAAAAACGTGAAGGAAAATCGTTTCTGTTTTTAGTACATTGTTGTTGTTTAAACGTACCCTAAGTAACAAAATCAGATTTTTCAGTATAAGTCATTTATCAAGACTTAAGATTTGAGAAATCATTCATGTCCTGAAAACACGTAGTGAAAAAAAAATTGCAATACTTAGGGTTTGATCAAATCACTAGCTCTGTTTATAAGCAATAGTAATAGTGGCGCTTGCTTTTGTAATACTGGAGAGCTATAATGTTACTTAATAGACTAAGTATCTGTACTGTATCATGTTATCCTGACCCCCTCCTCTCTTCTAATGCAACACCCAGTTGTCTTCCCCCGCTGTAACTTAAGATGATGGTCAGGGCAGGTCAAGTATTTTTAGCTGTGTAAATTGTATTGTGTTGAAAGGTCAAGGTTACATGCCAATTGAGATGTAGTGAGGATTTACTAGCCTGAACAAGGGCTTACTTTCGGTTTCTTGTTTACTTAAAATTGTTTTAAAATGTCATATAAAAACTATCCACGTTTGTTTCCATGACAATGTCTTTTGTAAGTCACTTTGGATAAAAGCATCTGCTAAATGCGTGTAAATTATGTTCTTCATTTGGAAATGACTAGATCTTGAAAAGGGGCTTAAAAAGAAATTCATGATGTCATGATAACTGAGAGGAATTCATGATGTCAGCATAAAGGAATGTTGTTTCAGAGCCGGAGCAAATTAGAGTGTAACAGTTGGGTTCCGAAAGTAAAATTCCTATTCATTTTCTCCATAGGGGTATTCATTTTTAAAGTCCCCCTGTAGTCAATAATTTTATCCCTTAAAACTCATCTTTAATCACCAAAATGACATATTTAAATGTTTCTTTCTGGTGAAAAAAAAAAAAAAATTCATGCCTTAAAATAGCTTGAATTCACCCGTGCTTCATTTAGTATATGCTGATCTATATGCTAATAAGCCCCGCCTCCACTCACTCACTCACTCAGCAATGGTGTTGACTTATGAATTTGCAAATTTGCAGGGGGACTTTAAAGACAGAACTGTTGATTGATGGTATATGCTTTTGTTGAAGCAATCAGTCCACATTATTTTATCTATTTTATTATTTTATCTATATATATTATCTATCTATCTACAGTACAGTCCAAAAGTTTGGAACCACTAAGATTTTTAATGTTTTTAAAAGAAGTTTCGTCTGCTCACCAAGGCTACATTTATTTAATTAAAAATACAGTAAAAAAAACAGTAATATTGTGAAATATTATTACAATTTAAAATAACTGTGTACTATTTAAATATATTTGACAAAGTAATTTATTCCTGTGATGCAAAGCTGAATTTTCAGCATCGTTACTCCAGTCTTTAGTGTCACATGATCCTTCAGAAATCATTCTAATATGCTGATTTGCTGCTCAATAAACATTTATGACTATTTTCAATGTTGAAAACAGTTGTGTACTTTTTTTTTCAGGATTCCTTGATGAATAGAAAGTTCAAAAGAACAGCATTTATCTGAAATACAAAGCTTCTGTAGCATTATACCGTTCAAAAGTTTGGGGTCAGTAAGAATTTTTATTTTTATTTTTTTGAAAAGAAATTAAAGAAATGAATACTTTTATTCAGCAAGGATGCATTAAATCAATCAAAAGTGGCAGTAAAGACATTTATAATGTTACAAAAGATTAGATTTCAGATAAACACTGTTCTTTTGAACTTTCTATTCATCAAATAATCCTGAAAAAAAAATATTGTACACAAATATTTTGTACAATTGTTCTTGAGCAGCAGATCAGCATATTAGAATGATTTCTGAAGGATCATGTGACACTGAAGACTGGAGTAATGATGCTGAAAATACAGCTTTGCATCACAGGAATAAATTACTTTGTCAAATATATTCAAATAGAAAACAGTTATTTTAAATTGTAATAATATTTCACAATATTACTGTTTTTTTACTGTATTTTTAATTAAATAAATGTAGCCTTGGTGAGCAGACGAAACTTCTTTTAAAAACATTAAAAATCTTAGTGGTTCCAAACTTTTGGACTGTACTGTATATATATATATATATATATATATATATATATATATATACTAAACCTAAAATACACTGTTTAAATCAATCATTTTATATTTCTCCATCGTTTTCAAATCTTTAAATACTTTTTAACTATCCCTATAGGAAAAATGAATGGAAAAATACTTCCAGAAACAAGGCCGCTGAAAATGTGGATGGCCACTCTATTACATTTTGATGAAAGATTATGAATGCAGATGTGGTTTTAAAATAATGTGCATCAATAAATAATGTAATGTAAAACCACAAGCATGTATATTAAAACAGCAAATGCCAGTTATGATTTCGTTTTGACAGTGCTGCTGGTAATTTATCACACACATGGCTAATGATAGTTGGCTTTGCAACTTTCAGTTCCAGTTAGCCTAATGCTGTGTTCAGAATATCGTATTAGCATACTACTTTTGGCTATACTGTATTGCAGAAATAGAATGAGTATGCAATTCTATGCACAGCTTGAATCTATTATTTCAGTGCAGTTTAGGTTTTGTTTTATTCTATGCTAAACCTTTCTGCTTTCAGTCCCTTTTCACAAGCAGTAAGACAGCAGCATGGCCATTCACTTCTCCTTTGTGCTGATGCAAAAGTGGCCTCAAATGTGGGCCGTTGCATAACCCTTCACAGGGTCCCTTTTCTATTTTTGTTCCTGGATACGCGTCTCAGTGAGGTATTTTCTGTGGCGACTCGCTTACATCTGTAGGTCTTCTAATGTACTCTCATTGAGCAAGACATGGATGACTGTTAAGACTTATTCCTGGCACATTTGTCTTTTTTTAAGGTGATGTACAGCAATACGGGAAACAGGAATTATGAGAACATCTGCATTTGACTGGAGACATTGGACAAGGCTGAATTTGGACACCAGGTTTGTAGGTTGATGGCAATCAGTGTGTTGTACGTCTTACTGGGACTCAAAAGCAGGTGACTCGTCAAAGTCGGTCCTTGACTGCTCTGCTTTTTTGAGCTCTTCTATGTGCCTGCTGTAGTTTTAAGATGCAACACAGCTGTATTTCATGAGATGCCAGGCATTCCGCTAGGTAGTGATGCCATGGGGGGCAGATATGACGTAATGGCATTCTCTGGAGTCTGGTTATATTTTCCCGCCTCTGGCTTTGATATATGTTCTTCTGGTTGTTGTTGTAGTGTGGATGCATTAATGTAGATGCATGTGTAATCATCTAAAGGATGATCGAAGGTCAAACTTGGATACTTCTATTATGTTCACGATTACAGATGAGTTTCGATGTTGTTCTTAAATGACGAATTCACATCGTGTTACTTTGACAGATTTAATGTGATTATTGCCTCATGTCTGAATACTGAATTCTGTGGCACCACTGACACTTGTCAGCCCAGTTTTTAAAGGTGCATTTAGCCTCTGACAGGTTTATCCACCATACTCCTCCTTCAATGTGTTGAGGACAATGCAGGATTGAGATTGACCTTGAAAAAAGCACATTTGATCGCTGTTTTGTCATTCCTATATCAACTCTATTCTCCAGACAGACAGCCTGTTTAGATACTAACTTGACCCGTGGGAAACATTTGACTTCATTGTAGACCGTCAAGGTTCGGTTTTAGCTTTTATAGCCTGGCAGAGCTTGATATTTCTTCTCTGATGGCTTTAGAGTTTGAATGTCCTAATTAAGAGGTTTGAACCAGATAACCTTATGTAACCTCATTATACACACTCTGATGTATGCAGATGGTAGTTATATTTGCATGTCTTCTCAAACTGTGTAGACAGAGAGGTGGTATAAGTGGCAATATTATTGTTTTAAGTTCTGTTCATATTGTGGCACTAACTGTTGACTTATTTGAGCAGTAAAATTTTAACTTTAATGTAATGGAATTTGGTCAGACATTTGTCTTGTGTTGCATAACATATGTAGCTACATAGTAGAGTTCATTCACTAGTCTTTACACTCTCTTTACATTCTACAGGCTAATTGACATGTTGTATATATGTTTGGTTGATGAGATACAGAGTCAATAAACCAGCCCGTAACCACTGTATACTGTATATTGAGGCAGACACATCCTGCTTAACATTCAAAACAGTGGATCAATAGGGCTTTATCAGTGGTAGGTCTTTTACATATATATATATATATATATATATATATATATATATATATATATATTTTTTTTTTTTTTTTTTTTTTTTTTTAAGTGTATTTTATTCCTGTGATGGCAAAGCTGAATTTTCAGCATCATTACTCCAGTCTTCAGTGTCATATGATCCTTCAGAAATCTGTCTAATATGCTGATTTGCTGCTCAAGAAATATTTATTATCTCCTTGAATTTTATTTTTTCAGGATTTTTAAATAGAAAGTTAAAAAAACAGCATTTATTTGAAATAGAAAATAGAAATCTTTTGTAACATTGTAAATGTCTTTACTGTGAAGGGTCAATTTAATGCATTCTTGCTGAATAAAAGTATTAATTTCTTTCAAAAACATTTACTGAAACTTTTTAATGATAATATATATTATTCAGTTATTGAAACTCACTCATAATTCAGGATTAGCCTATTGGTTGATTTTTTTTTAATTTTTCTCTGAATAGCAACAACAACAACATTCCAAATAGAGATTACAGTGCAGAATGACTGATGGTGTTACACAGATTAATTTTACTGTCTTTCCCCCCTTATTATGCTTGCACAGCATGTACTTGTTGTACTTGTAGTTTTGGTTAATTCTCTAATGGAGGAATTCCTGACCTTACAGTTTGAGACGACCTTCACATCAATCACAAACCTCAGAAAGACAGAGATGGTGCTGGCACACTGCCTTCAGAAACACTCTACTCAGGGCATGGTAAGTTTATGGGCCATTTTAACTTGAAGATGACTTTTGTACTTGTTTCATGAATAAGTGTTTTAACATTTCATTACACTCCTCAAGTTATACTTCACTGTACACTAAGTGAAACATTTTGAATTTGTTTGCTGATAACATGTTTTTTTCCTGTTTGCAGACAATTTGGATGTGGTGCCCAGGACTATATGTATATAGAGATGGAGACCATTTTTAAACAACTTGACTGAACCATACTCTTGAACATATGGAAAGGATTATTTCATCATTTTTGAAAATGATGCTGTTGGACTGACTGCTATACAATCATAGGGAACTGTTTAAAGCACGTGAAGGATTAAACTTCCAAGTTAAGAGAGAAACTTTAATCGAAACAAGACAATGATCGTTGTCACAAAACCAAGGGCAATGTAGCAACTGTAGTTAGCAAATCCTTATTATGGAGGCTGCTAAAACCTCAGGTGAAGCGGAATGTTCCGAACAGATTATCAGTTTCAAAGATGATGAAAAACACTTGCCATCTGAGATGACCCAAAGAGGCCAATCCTCTGGCTCAGAGGACAAAATAAGACTTGTGGAGCAACCCCAGACCCCAGCTGTAAGTCCATCTCCTAGTATGGAGTCACAGGTCCTTGCTTCAGGAAATATTCTTACCTCAAAATCTCGAGAACAGTGTCACATCCAGCTCAGGAGGAAGAACGTTCCTCTACCAAACAAACGATATCTTCAGTCGGAATATGAGCTGCTGTCAGAGGGCCTTCACAAAAAGGAGCAGAAGTCTGTTAAGACTGGGAAGTATGTATGCCAGTATTGTGGGAGAGCTTGTGCCAAACCCAGCGTACTAAAGAAGCACATCCGTTCTCATACTGGCGAACGACCATATCCGTGTATTCCTTGCGGTTTCTCATTTAAAACTAAGAGCAACCTGTACAAACACAGAAAATCTCACACCCATGCAGTGAAAGCAGGATTGGTTTCATTTTCAGAACAAGACAGCAAGAATATGGATGAGGAGTTGACTATGGCAGAGGGTGAGATGCGTTTTGATGCTGAGCAGAGCAGTGACACAGATGAAGAAGTTGTGGAGGACTTGTCCTTGGATACAACAAGCCATATCAAAGACACAGAGGGTTTCGTGCAAAAAAAAGGAGGGAAACTTGCAAAAACGGAAGCAATGTGCTCTGCTCAGACTTCAGTCAAAAAGGAAACAGGGTCATCAGGAAAAGTATCTTTATGGCAGTTCAGGGAAATGACGGCACCTGCGGCTATTGCTCAGGTGGAGCAAATGGTTGAATTCTCCTCCATCAAGCAAAGACTGGCACTTCGGCTTTCGGAGAAGAAAAGTCAAGACTCTGATCAGTCTCTTTCCCTGCCCAGTTCATACAGTAAAGGCAGCACTGATTCAGGATACTTCTCACGCTCTGAGAGTGCCGAGCAACAGTTCAACCAGTCGAGTGCAAGTGCCAAATCGTATCAAGAAATTATGTTTGGGAAATGTTATAAACCAACGACCAGGCCAAAGCAATCGATCACTGTACAAACGTGCATGACAGACATAAATGAAGCCACATCTAGCTTCATGATTACACTGAACAAAGGCATGATGCCTGGTGACACAGACTCCTCCATTCACAGAAGCAAAAAAGACCTAGTTCGATCAATAAAAATTGATTCAGAGTCCTTCCAAGAGGAAGATTACCAAGAATGTCAAAACCCTAGCTCTGACTTTCTGGAAACGGCATCAGAGAGTAGTGTATTCTTGCGCAGTAATTCTCTTCCAACCTCATCCAATTCGAATCTAAATTCACCAGAAGGGCTAAGAAGCAGTAATTCATTTGATGAGAGAATGACAGGTGCTGATGTCACATACCGGGGTGCAATGGGTATGAGGAGACTCATGCGGCAAGCCGCGTTTGAGCACTCCGCTAACGAAGGACATGCAGAATCAGACTGCTATGCTCATCTGGCTTGTAGCTTAAAATCAGACTTGAAAATTCACAGCATAGATGATTCCAAAATGGGTGCAGAAAGCTGTCAAGAAACTGATCTATGCTCCATTTCTCCAAGCTATTTATCTGAAAATTCTACAAGGAAACGAAGAAAAGACAAAAATGTCATGGAGGAAGAAGACTTTCATATCCAAGTCAAGCCTTCTGGACATCCAGAGGAACCTGAAATAAAGCAAACTACTTTAGACACTGCCTATTCTGAGACTGAGAGAAGGGCTGGCAGCAATGTTATCTCTGTCATTCAGCACACAAATTCATTAAACAGACTAAACTCTTCAGAAAAGCAGAGTGATGTTAGATCACATCCCTTAGAAAAAATTGGCACTTACAAATTCATGGAAAAGGAGCATAGCATGGAGGGACACAGAACAGAAGGAGTAGACTGGCAATGGGGAGTTGCCAGCAGTTTTCTGCACCAGAAACTTCATATGCCACCATCTCAGCCTAGTATCCAAGTTCCAGAGATAAGAGTAACTGTGGAGCCTGACAGACCGGAAAAGGTTCCGGATGTAGGGGTCAAGCAGAAGGAAAAACACACTGAAGAGTTCCAGTGGCCACAGAGGAGTGAAACTCTGTCACAGTTTCCAATGGAGAAACTACCACCCAAAAAGAAACGCTTGAGATTAGCAGAGATGGAATGTTCTTCTGGAGAATCTAGTTTTGAATCTGCTTGCACAAGTCTGTCCAGAAGCCCGAGTCAAGATAGCAATTTGTCTCACAGCTCAAGTTTTTCCCAGTCCCTCGACAGAGAGGAGACCCTTAACCTTGTGTCCCATTCCAACCCAGATGAGTTTAATAAGCCTTTGGAGTTCTTATCTGTGCCAGGAAGTTCACAGAGTCATCACAGAGAGATGAGACGTTCTGCTTCAGAGCAGGCACCCTATAAATTACCCTCGGAGGTTCCAGAATTTCGAAGCAAGTCTTTTGATTATGGCAGTCTTTCTCCTTCATTGACATATAGGCAGGAGGAAGTTAAAGAGCGTAGAAGGGCCTTTTTGGTTAGGCAGGCATCATTAAGTGGTGACCCCGAGACTCAAGGTGGCACAGTGTCAGATGAAATGAGCAAGAGAAAAAACTCACCAAGCAATTCATTTACACCTGAGGGATCCATTGAGAAAATGACGTACTCTTTGATTTCCGGTAGTCCTTTTCCACAACACAAACAATATAGCCCAGTGCAAGCCTCATCTCAATATGTTAAATCAAATGTTTGCAATGTTCATGACATGGATAGTGTAATGCTTCTAATTAAGAAAGAACCTGAAGAATCCAATGCATCTGAATCTTATATTAACTTAAGAAAACCCCAGGAAGATTGTTCCCAGAGTTTAGGCAATGTTTTGTCAACGATAGCAGTGCTTTCACAAGCTCAGCAAGCATTAGCCAGTCAAAGCACATCCAGCTTGTTAGTTCCTGTCAGAATTCAGATGCAAGTACCATCTTATGGAAACATAACGTACACAAGCATATCTCATATTCTAGATTCTCAAACAAACAATCCTATATCATGCATAGAACACAAAACATCCTCCTGTCAAAGTCTTGCCATTGTCATGACACAAAATAACATAGGTTGTGAACCGTCTTCAGTATCAGGGCACCCTAGGCGACTACTGCGCAGCCCACAGGCATCACCAGCAAAGCTTAATACAGGCATACCTCTATCATTAACCTCCAAAACCATCTCAACTACAGAGGCCCCCAGTGGTGGAGCAAACAAGCGCATGCTCTCACCTGCAAGTAGCATCGAACTCTTCACTGAAGCAAAACAGCAAAAGCGAGTCAAAGATGAGAACATTTATGGCCAGATTGTTGAAGAGCTTAGTGCTGTTGAGTTAGGAAATCTTGAAGGTGAAAAAGAAAGTCACAAGAAAGGTTTCCAATCAGAAAGCACCCCAGAGCTATGTGAGCCCACGGAGGTGGTAGATATGGATGATGCCAGCCAAGACATTTACAGTAATCCAAAGTTACAGTCTTCTGCCAGAATTCCTCAAGATGCTGCTATGATGGAGTGTAAACCAACATCTGAACACATGGTAGCTAGTTATCGTTCTGGTTTTGGTATAGGTGCAATGCCCTCTGCAATCACTGGTGCTTTACTGTTCTCCAAGTTTCCAGGTCTTCACACTACTACTTGTGTGAGCTGGTGCTATCTCAACTCCACTAAGCCAAATAGCACCCAAACAGTTGCTCATTTCTCAGAGTATGCTTCATGGTTTGTGAGATGCCATAACCCTAACCCACCCCACCTTAGCACTGGGATGGTTCTTGCTCTTCTCCGATCCAAACAGGGGAGGCAGAATGCTATTTATTCAATCGCTACCATGCATCAGCCTGGAGTACTTGTGACCTCCACCCCCTGGAGACCGAAGCAAGAACAAGTATGTTACCTGTTGTTGGTTTTTGCTGATTTGCCATTTGCTGTTATGCTATATTTACCTTTATGATGATACCATAGTTATTTAGCCATCTGTTACAAAGAGTCTGTTGTGGTATTGCAGGTAACTCCAGACTACAGAGAGGAAGATACAAAACAGGATGTGAGGATAAGAGACATAAGCCAGAGGTGCAAATCTTTACGAGAGGACGTTGCGTCTACCATACGGCAAGCAGAACCAGTTCGTGTGAAGATTTTTGAAGGAGGGTATGGATATGTACTTTGATAATGCTAATGTTGATATGTGACTGTAGAAATGCCCCCTAATGAAAGAGTTCTTTTTTCATTTTTTGTTGTTTACAAGGTACAAGTCTAATGAGGAATATGTGTATGTGAGGGGCCGTGGTCGGGGAAAGTATATATGTGAAGAGTGTGGCATTCGTTGTAAGAAGCCAAGCATGCTCAAGAAACACATACGAACGCACACGGATGTGCGACCCTACATGTGCAAGTGCTGCAACTTTGCTTTTAAAACTAAAGGTTGGTTTTACCATGATCACATTTAAGCATAACTGCAAAATATTGGGATAGAAAGTAACCCCTGTCTTTTTTTTAGGGAATCTCACCAAGCATATGAAGTCAAAAGCTCACATGAAAAAATGCCTTGAACTTGGAGTTTCACCCACAGCCATGGACAATACAGAGGATGCTGGTAGGAACTTTACTTCTTCTGCAACACTGGCAGTAGTATCACTTAAGTAGCAGAGCTTTTAGTTTAACTACATTTGTTAGAAGCAAAGTGTTAGCATTGCTATAAATGTGAAAAATCTTTGTAGGAAATCGTTTTATTGATTAAGTAGTTGATTCTCTTTGACAATACTATAGCTTTACTGTAGAAAACTACTTTTTCATGCAGTTGTAAAAGATAGCTTTCAGTCTAGCTTAGTTAATTTTTCTGTAGAATAGTTGCTAGCCTACAGTAGCAAATCTTATAGCAAATAATTCATTCTAACATGACATCCAAACTAGTTATGAACACCCCTAAATATCAGAAAAATGCGCTAAGTTTCATTTTCTGATCTTACTGCTTGTGTAGATGACACCCAGAAGTCCTTTGGCATCATGCCATTGGAAACAACCATTAAACATCAGTTCTCAGATGTGGAAGACTCTGATGGGGTCGACGATGATGAACCAGACGATGATGAAGATGATGAATGTGATGGTGATTCTACACCAAAAACGCTGTCCAGAAGCACAAGTCCTCAGTCCTATGCAGTCAACAAACCATGTCTGTCTGCCTGTCTCCCTAAACACTTTGACCCAAACCGCAATCTACCGAAGGAACAGCTTGAAATTTCCTCTCAGAGTCTTGAGGATGATCTGACCTTTGAGCAGTCAAGCAGCTCCTTTGAGTCTTGTCCACCTCAGCTGCTGTCGCCTTGTTGGGATTCACCTCGCCAGCGGTATATATCCCCAAGAGGAAATCTCTCGCCACAACGTCACCCGTTGTCATGCCGTGAATTGTCTCCTTTAAGAGCCATTTCTCCAAGGAGAGATCTGAGCATAAGAGGGGATTTTTCACCCGTCCGGCAGCTGTCACCTGTAAGACCTACAGGTTCAGACCCATCGGGGCAGCGAGCACAGTCTCCGCTGGGTCGACAAAAAGGGGTGCTCAGGGCCGTGTCTCCACGGAGGGGGTCTTATCAGCACAGGACCCTCATGGATCCGGGAAGGAGTGTGAGATTTCAAGCTTCTCCCCTTAGACCAATCATCGGAGTTCACTCAGACACGGGAATGGTATGCTTTTACATTCACATTTATGCATTTGGCAGACACTTTTATCCAAAGTCACTTGCATTGCATTCAAAGTACACATTTTTAACATTTATTGCTTTCCCTGGGTATTGAACTCATGATCTTGGCATTGCTAATGCCATGCTCTACTGATTGAATGATTGCATTTTATGCATTTTGGAGACAAAAGTATACCTTATAATTTGTAATCCTTTAACTGTTATGTAACGATAATTATTAGCTCAAAAGGGGAAATATTAATAATTAGTCATAACTTGTTATGATTAATTATAAATGTTTGAATCAGTGAATCAAATTAACTTAACGTAGCTGAATTAATATTACAATCAATTAATCTGTTCGGCCAGCGAACACTCAGTATTGATCGTCTATGAACTCTTATAGAAAGGATATTTTCTGTGGCCACAGAAAAACATCGCTTTCTTAGCATGTAGCTGTGATCGAATCGTTATCAGGGACATTGGTTTTATAAGCAGACCAGAATCAACTCGCAAGAGTGTGCAAACAAGTTTTATTTAACTAAATCACAAACACATAACTAAACTAACAAACACAAAAATACCATTCACGCAGTGAGAGAGTGGAAAATGAATTTGAACCGTATCATAACAGGGGAATGAAACAATGGAAAGGGTAAATTAACATTTGCTGGACGAACCATCAGTTTCAATACTATAAAGCACCTTTGTTAAAAGGGGTTCACAATTTTAAAACTAAATTGCCATTTAGTGTTCAAACGATACTTGCAAATGCCTTAGTTGTTCGGATCTGCAGGCTCAGGAGGAATCCTTGATGGTTCGGTCTGCTGGCGTGGAAGTTGTAATCAATATCTTATGCGTTGATGAAGAAAATGAAGACAAACTTTTCGCTGTTAATTTGACTCTTTTGTGGTCGCTGCGGTTGTGCATGGCTTGAAGTGAAATGGAGGCCTATCAGCCCGGCTCGGGCCGGGTGGACCTCACGTAGTATCAACAGGAACAAGAACAAAGAACAAGAAGAACTAACTCAGATCTGCTCAGAGCTATTTAACTTCTCCAGACAGTCGACACCTTCAAACCTTGGGTTGACCAATGAGAAAGGTGCAATTCTCTGGCGGAGGATTTCCTTTGTTTGAAAGTGAATTAACTTGCATGGGGGAGATCACTTGAAAGTTTGTGTCCATTTATACACTGATAAATATAACAAACATGCAATGCATTCTATGGTATGGTGATGTCCACCAAATTGTGAGTCATTAAACAAGGAGTAATTTGATATTAAACATCACCTAGCTAAAATACATTATCTCATAGTTCCAACTTTCAGGCATGCATAACACTATACAACATATGAAATAACAATATACAAACAGTAGTAATAAACAAGATGTACTGGGGAAATGCATGTTCATTCATTTAGACGAGGTTGTCAATGAATTAATGGCAAAGAATCCAGTTTTATAGACAATGTATGATTCTAGTGGCCTGTCTCCTAAGTGTCTTTGAAATGTGTTTAAAGAGCAAATGGTGCAGATGGGGTGATAGCGCTTAGTGGGGGACCCAGACCTTACGGGGCCTGCATGGGTTATTGCCTTTTACAATTGTGTTTGATCGCTCCAGACGCTACAGTTAATGAATCATTCTTATTGGTATCAGAAATATTAGTGAGGTCTAAAAACATAGGGTCTGTTTTTGTAAAAACAAAAGCATTTGTGCATATTTCTACAGTCACCTTTCACCTTAAATTCTGTCATTGTTTACTGACCCTCATATACTCAGTAATTCTTATGCTGTTATGTTTTTCTCTGAAACATATATGGGAAACCAATAACTTTTTTAGTCCTTTTGACAGCCATTGTTACTATTAACTTTTTCAAAAATTAAAGCTTCACGAAGATTTTTCAAAATAATGCTAGAATTTTTGGGTGACAAAAGTGCAGTGCAACTAAATGACATAACAGCATGAAATATTTTAAAACAAAAATTCACACCAAAACTACACCAAGTCTGATGCCTGTTTTTAATTCTCTGAAAATATCTTGCATACCTGAATGAACTGGTCAGCACCATTAACAATATTCTTTTTTTCAGGATCAAGGGGATACTCCTCAGAATCTGTATGTTCCCGTTGGCCTATGCAGCAGTAAGAATCTGTCCACAAACCTGCAGCCAGACATCTTCAGCCATTTGCCTTTGCACTCTCAAAGACAGGTGCCAACACCTGTTCCGATGATCCCTATTGGGGGGTTAAGAATGCCCTCCACGTCGATATCTGGTGCTGCTGGGGAGAGAAATTCACTCCCATCAATTCCACAGGGGAATATATTAGAAACGGCTAGCTCTGGCCGGACCTCAGCCCCTGTCCTAGATCCTGGAGTAGCCTACAGTGGAGAAATAGCAACCACTTCCACTGGCCTTCAAAGCAAAGATGATAAAAAGGAGGAGAGCGTCTACATCTGTGCAAAAGCTATTGCGTCTCTCAGAATCACATCTGAAGATGCCGCCGATAAACCACCTAAAAGCTGACTTTGCAAGCATTGTATAATCGCATTCAAAAGTAAACCGAAATCCAAGCTCAGACCAGAAACATACTTTATGCAAGTATTCAGTGAATGGTTGTGTTGAACATACTTTATGTGCGTTCTTGTGTTGCACTGGCGGTAACAAACTTCTATACTCAAGAGGGCGATAGAGTTACCTTTAAGTGTCTGTGCCATTAAACTGGATGTGTTATTATTCAGGTAGCTGCTGTAAACAAGCCAAGTTTAACAAATTTTAACTAACTTGCTCAGTAAAATTCTCAGTAGTTGACCTGAAAGAGATCAATGACCCAGAGCACCCCCTTGCAGCATTATAAATTGTGACACATTTCGGAAGGTAAATATGCACAAAATCAAACTTGCTTAGAGTGTGTTTTTGGCCTTATGTCTGACCAAGATTCTTTGGAGTTTTGGTAACGTAGGCAGAAACAAATAATACGTAGAATATGCAGAACATGTTGCATTTTTTGTTCATTTCAGTGCACATGCCATATTCTCTATACCTGCCATACCACTTTTAACTATGTGCATAAGCTTCATATTTACAACAATACGTGCAAAAATATTAGATCAATATTTCATGAAAACTATTTAAATTGCAGATATGCGTTTCACAGGACAATTCAAACAATTCCTACAGGAAGTGCATCAAGTCCCAAGTATAATACAAAGCACTGATCGCAATTCTTACTGACATCATCTTCATTGACTTCTGCTTGTGCCTTTTAAGAAGATGTTTGCATATCCCTCAAAGAGAGAAAGTCATTCGATGTACCCTGTTTATGCACTTAACAATAGCGGTGGTCATTAAGGTTAACTAATATGAGGTATTGTGGTTGCTTTTTGAGATTGCACTTATTACGTACGTTAAAGTTTGCATATTGCATTAAGCTGTGCTATGACATTGCCTTGTATGCTGTTGTATATTTTTGCTGGCACCTTTATAACTTTACTGCATTATGTGTGTTCAAGATTATGAACCTAAAAGTGTTTATTATAAATTCTTTAAACAGCCCTTTTGTTTAAACCTTCTCCACCGTATAGTATTTTTCTAAATGTATCATACCTCGTTTCCTTTTCCTTAGATTTTTCTGCACTTAAGCAAAGAAATGTCATTACAAGGCATTTTTAATATAGATCTGCATATGACATCATATTATATAAAAAGTGGTAAGTATTGTGCATTAAGATGACTATTTGAAGCACTTTCTAGTGAGCTGATAGAATGAATGCCGTGTCACAATATTGGAGCTCTTTTGAATCATTTTAGATGATTTGTTTTTTCATTGAATTAATCATATGACACAACATTCCAGTCACTGTTAAGTCAATTATATGTTCACATCCATGCACACATACTTGCATGTTCATACACACACATACATATTTACACAAACACACACACACACACACACACACATAATCACTATCATGTACTGTAATTACTTTTGAAGAGTGTCTTGTGTAGAAGTAAACAAAAATGAAATGGTATATTCGAAGGGATAGTTGCTTTTTCAGGGTTTTCTTGTCATCAGATGAAGGGGGTTTTGTCTGGTGAACTTGTCTGACTGTTTGAATGTATGCATTTTTAGCCTAAGTCATTTTAAATGTCTTTAAAGAAGTGCTATCTCATATTAAACATATTGATATCATATGAAGTAGAAGTCAGTTTATGGTATTTATATTAATAGTTTGAGTATTTAAAAATGCTGAGATGGTAAAGTTAAACTGAGTTTATACTGAAGGAATTTTCATGTCATGTTTACAGTATTACATATTAAAGATTTTGAGGTATCTAGTTTGAATTTATGGCATTTTAGAAGTTACAACTGTTATTTATCTTACGGACTGGTACGTGGTCATCGTTTATAGAAGTTCATGAATATTTCTTTTGTTTTGCCCATAAAGGCAGCTGATTTCTTCTTATTTAATTGTTTGTTTTTGTTTTACTCTGATTACAAGATGTCCTTTAGAAAAAAACAAACAAACCTGAAATTAAAGTTCTATCATAAAAACTTGTTGACAATGTTCTTACCTCAAAATGCAATATTCATATTAATTATAATAAACAAATCAGATTAATAAGGAAATGTAATTTCATTTAATTTTTTTAAATTTCAGTTTCAGATTAATTTTGTGCTTCTTTACCATATACAGTACTTTAGCACACTACTACATGCTTCTTTTTGCATTATTTTGTTTGGTAACACTTTAAAATAAGGTCCCATTTGTTAATGTATTCACTAACTTGAACTAACAATGAGCAATACATTTGATACAGTATTATACATCTTTGTGCTAAACTAATGTTAACAAATACAACTTTTGATTTTAATAATATATTAAATGTTGAAATTATAAATAACTAAGATTAATAAATGCTGTAAAAGTACTTTTAATTCTTAGCTTGTTAACTAATTAAACTTTATTGTAAAGCGTTACCATTTTTTTCATTACAAATTATGTAATAATTTCAGTAAAAGTTTACTTGGGAATTTTCTAATGAATTTAAGACTCCATGTGGTCATGAGAGGTTAATGAAATTTAATGTTTGCAATGAAACATACAGCTACAATAATACATAATACAATAAAGTTTAATGAAAAAAGCGTTAAAAAACAACAGTCAGCATAAGCACTGATTATGTTAGAAAATCATAAGAATAGTAAAATGAGTCGATTATTATAGTGCAAAAATATTTACAAACACTTATTTCTGCATCCCACAGTGTTTTATTCACAGTGAGGTAGAGAATAATGTAAACACCTGGATGGATGCCATGCAATCATATTTGATTAAATGAAAATGATCTTTTACATTTGCATTCTTTTGTCTGTTATTCTCAAGTTTACGATTGTGATTGATTTGTTAAATAGCCCAGCCTTCTGCAGAGGATTTCAAAAATCTCAGCCATACACAGAATCAAGGTGATAATAGTGAAAATGTACATTGCGCTGAGGAAGATGGTCTTTTCAAAGTGCTCCGGTACCATACACTTGGTGAAGTTAAATGTCTTCTCCAGTGAACTGGCGTCACAGAAGTACAGCGGATGAACCAGGAATCCAAAGAGGCGACTCTGGAGCCAGAATGCTGCCATCTCCAGGACAATTCGTAACAGTACAGAAATGATGTAGAACACTGTGTATGTTGGTTTTTCTAGAATATCCTCTTGATTTATGTTTTTATAGGCGGCATACAGATGAAACACAGCCCCTGGAACAAGAACCGTCACTAGCTGCAGGGCCCAAAACACCTGCAAAAAAAAAAAAAAAAAGAAGCAAAACTAAACTGATGATGCATAGATTGGGGCTAGTTGTTACATTTTTTTCAAACAAATATTTCAGGGTTATTTTTGTAAGCTTAATTTCTTGACTGAAAAGAATTAATAAATAATAGCAACTTGCACTGACATACTGTATCTTAAAATATGTCAGTGCCATTGTTTTGTCTCAAGGTGCACAACAGTAATGTTTTTTTTTTTCGTTTTTTTCTAAGGCACATTTATAAAAGCTCTTTAAATGTCCTAATTGAACTAATCAGGACATATCAAACAGCTCTTCCCCTCTTTTTAAAATAGCCAATAACATTTTGTTTACATCCTGAATTCCAGAAATGTTGGGAAGTTTTTAAATTTTAATAAAATGAAAGTCTCTCAGAAGTAAAGATGGGCAGAGCTGTGAAAGAGTGTGTAAAAAGATTGTGGAATACTTTAAAAACAATGTTCATCAACATCAAATTGCAAAGGCTGTGCAAATCTACAGTGCATAACATCAAAAGATTCAGAGAAACTGGAGAAATCTCTGTGCTTAAGGAACAAAGCCAAAGACCTTTATTGGGTGCCTGTGGTCTTCGGGCCCTCGGATGACTCTGTCACAGTGCTCTGAGACTTGAAAGTAAGATCCAAATGCAGTTTTTATTTAGGGATAACTAAAGAGTAGTACAATTCCAGGCAAAGGGTCAAAATCCATGAAAAACAGTCCACAAGAAACAAGAAAAAAAAAAAAAAAAAGAGAAAGTGCTCAGACGTGCTGGTAACATTACACAAAACCTCGATGAAGATGACTGAAAACAAATGGGTATAAATAGACAGACACTAATAACAAGAGAGATAACAGCTGTGTGCAATGAACAATGATGACTGGAACAAAGGATTATGGGAGATGGAGTCCGTAATGTGAAACAATAGTCCAAGGTGGGGTGCCCTCTAGTGGCTAACCAGGGCACTCCAGCAGGTGATCATGACATTACCAAGGGCCAAAACAAAACAAAAATTTCAGGAGGGAAGTGGAACGGAGGAGGATCGGGGGAGGAACAGGTGGCCAGTGCGGGGCAGGCTGCCACCACAGCAGCGCAAACGGGCTTAAAGGGCCCCACGGCAAAGCAGAGGACCACCACAGCCGTGCAGACGGACTTATAGACCTCTACAGTGGCGCAGATGACAACCACAGCAGTGCAGATGGGCTTGAAGATCCCTATGGTGGAGCAGATGACCACCACAGCAGTGAAGACAGGCTTGAGGATCCCCACGGTGGAGTAGAGGACCACCACAGCTGTGCAGACAGACTTATAGACCTCTACAGTGGCGCAGATGACAACCACAGCAGTGCAGATGGGCTTGAAGATCCCTACGGTGGAGCAGATGACCACCACAGTCGTGCAGTTGGTCTTGTAGACCTCCACGTGAAGCAGACGACCACCCCTGCAGTGTAGACATGCTTGAAGACCCCAACGGCGGAGCAGATGACCACCACTGCCGTGCAGACGGAACTGAAAACCCCCATGGTGGATCAGGTGGATCTAGAGGCCAACACAGCTGACTAAGCAAAACTGTAACATAATGCACAGAGAAGTTAGGGGTGGCCACTAGGGTCATAACAGGACAGGCAGGGAGCTCAGGAACGCCCTTCAAGGCATTGCCCAGAGTGACCTCCAGTGACATGGTCATATTGAGGCAGGCAAACAGTTCAGGAACGACCTCCACGGTCATGTCATCGCAGACAGGAAACTCAGGGACCACCCACATGGTCATATCAGGGATGACCAGGGACCCAGGGATGACCTCTGTAGTTGTTTTAGGGCTGACAGAGAACTCAGGGTCGACCTCCTTGGTCATAACAGGACAGATAGGGAACTCAGGAATGATCTCTGTGGTCATATCAGGGCAGACAGGGAACTCAGGGACGATCTCCTTGGTCATATCAAGGCAGACAGGGAACACAGGGATGACCTCCTTGGTCGTATCAAAGCAGACAGGGAATGCGGGGAATAAAACAGGCTCTGAAGCGGCCTCGTGGGCTGAAGGCTCAGGCGTGGCAACCATCTCGGTTGAAGGCTCAGGCGTGGCAACCATCTCGGCTGAGGGCTCAGGAGCAGACTCACTGACTAGAGCGGATTCTGGAATGAACTCATGGAATGGAGCGAGCTCTGGAGCGGGCTCATGGACTAGAGCTGATGTGTGCACAGGCCACACACACCAAATGGCTGTGGCCACAGTAGCCAGCGCTGCAATTTCTAAAAGCTCAGGCATGGCAGCCATCTCATCTGAGGGCTCAGGCGTGGCATCCATCTCAGCTGAGGGCTCAGGCGTGGCAGCCATCTCGGCTGAGGGCTCTGGAACAGACTCACTGACTGGAGCGGACTCATGGGCTAGAGTGGGCTCTGAAGTGGAGTCTTGGACAGAAGCAGAATTGGTTAGAGCAGACTCACGGGCTATATCAGACTCACGGACTGGAGCAGGTGCTGGAGGTATCCGAACCTTCCTTTTCTTGCGAAGGTATTTGGAGAAATTCCAGAAATTTAAAGTCCTTACCCACTCAATCTCTTACTGCGGCAGAGGGTCATCCAAACAATGATTGAAAATTTCTTTGAGGACAGCATCAGGATGATTAAGCCTCTCCGCCCTTGACCAAAACTTCTGCATGATAACTCGCATCTCCATACCTCTCTGACGAAGGATGGTCAGATCTTGAGGACCGGTCTGACCTTCCTGGGTAGTCGCAGATGGCCGGATTCCCCTGCTGCTGGATCTAAACACGATCGAGGTTTTTTTCACGGTGCTCTGAGACATGAAAATAAGATCCAATTGCAGCTTTTATTTAGGGATACCTAAAGAGTAGTACAATGCCAGGCAAAGGGTCAAAATCCATGAAAAACAGTCCACAAGAAACAAGAAAACAAACCAGAGAAAGTGCTCAGACGTGCAGGTAACATTACACAAAACCTTGATGAAGATGACTGAAAACAAGCGGGTATAAATAGACAGACACTAATAACATGAGTGATAACAGCTGTGTGCAATGAAAAATGATGACTGGAACAAAGGATTATGGGAGATGGAGTCTGTGATGTGAAACAATAGTCCGAGGTGGGGTGCCCTTTAGTGGCTAACCAGGGCACTTCAGCAGGTGATCATGACAGACACTGCATCACTCATCGGCATGATTGTGTCAATGACATTACTAAATGGGCCCAGGAATGTTTCCAGAAACCACTGTCAGTAAACATAATCCGCCGTGCCATCTGCAGATGCCAACTAAAGCTCTATCATGCAAAAAGGAATCCATATGTGAACATGGTCCAGAAGTGCCGTTGTGTTCTGTGGGCCAAGACTAATTTAAAATGTTTAAAATGGTCAGACGAGTCCAAATTTGACATTCTTATTGGAAATCATGGATGCCGTGTCCTCCGGGCTAAAGAGGAGGGAGACCTTCCTGCGTGTTATCAGGGTTCATTTCAAAAGCCTGCATCTCTGATGGTATGGGGGTGCATAAGTGCATACAGTATGGGCAGCTTGCATGTTTTGGAAGGCACTATGAATGCTGAAAGGTATATAAAAGTTTTAGAGCAACATATGCTCCCCTCCAGATGATGTCTATATCAGCAAAGGCCTTGTGTATTTCAGCAGGACAATGCAAAACCACATACTACAGCTATTACAACAGCATGGCTGCATCGTAGAAGAGTCCGGCTGCTGAACTGGCCTGCCTGCAGTCCAGATCTTTCAACTATAGAGAAAAAAAAACATCACAGAAGACTACAAACTCTTCAGCAGCTGGAAACCTATATCAGGCAAGAATGGGACCAAATTCCAACACCAAAACTCCAGAAACTCATAATCTTGATGCCGAAACGTCTTCACACTGTTTTGAAAAGAAGAGGAGATGCTACACTATGGTAAACATGCCCCCATCCCAACTATTTTGAGACCTGTAGCAGGCATCAAATTTGAAATGAGCTAATTTTGTGCAAAAAATTATAAAATTTCTCAGTTTAAACATTTGTTATGTTCTATTGTGAATAACATATTGGCTCATGTGATTTGAAAGTCTTTTAGTTTTCATTTTATTCAAATTTCAAAAAAGTCCCAACATTTCTGGAATTCGGGTTGTATATCACAGCTCGGCCAGAGCCGTTGTGCTTGGTAAAACCTCAACCTTACAATCTCTAATCTCTCGTTTCTTCTCCAAATCTCCTCCATATCACTTTAAAATATAGCATTCTGTGCAGAATTCAAATGTGTCCGATACGTTTTGTGGTCTGCGGCGACTTGCAGATATTATCCGCTCTGTGCTATCGTGCCTCTGGACTGGGTTGAAGTGAAGCCATGTGCAGTTTATTTAAATCCAAAAAATAAGAACAAATACAAGATAAACAGAGACTTGACTTGACCATGAAACAAACTGATTTAACAGCGAGTTAGCTACACAGAACAAAGCTAGACAAGAGCCACTGGTAACATGATGGCTATACACAAGGGCTAATTACTAAACAAGGAACACATGTGAACAATCAAACAATGAACCAATGAGAAACAGGACACATGACCAGAACATAACAGAGAAGGTGTGTTCTACATCAGCTGCAGCTGGATGTAACTGATCGGCGAGAGTTGTCACATGCAGTCAGGGAGGAGCTGAAGATGGAGACGTGAAGTCAGACACTTTTTGCTTCCCATGCTGCCGCTCATGCTATGTTTGCGTACTTTATCACAACTGAAGTGAAATAAATGTAATATTTGTCAAATACACAGATGTCTCAGGGACACTTATTCAATACTTTATGTACTCAGCAGATCAGAAGACCACTGGAGATTAGGAGGCCATGGCGGGGTAGAAGACTAAAAGAGAGCACTCCTGACAGACATGGACAGTTTGTGACCAGCCTCCATGGCTGGGAGTATTATACACCCACCACCCGTGGTGGCCGTGATGTGACAAGACTCTGGCTTGGTGACTATGATGTGACGAGGCTTTGGCATGGCAACCATGATGTGACAAGGCTCTGGTGTGGCAGCCTTGACACGATGAGGCTCTGGCTTGGCGACCATGACGTGACGAGGATCTGGTTTGGCAACCATGACGTGAATAGGCTCTGGCTTGGCGGTCATGACGTGACGAGACTCTGGCTTGGTGGGTCCTCAATAGTCCTATTTACTTGGCATAAACGAAGAAGGTCTAGCTTTTAGGTCTAGCTTTCTGTAACGTATCCACTGCAGGCAAGTCGAAGTGAACCCATGTGCAGTTTATTTAAATCCAAAAACATGCACAAATACAAGATAAACTTGTATAAAATAGTATACAAGATAAAATTTGACTTAACATGTCCACGAAACAAACTCACCTAACAGTGGGTTTGACAGAACAAAACTAGACAAGAGAAAATGGTAACATGAGGGCTATATATACTCAATGGCTAATCACTTAACAAGGAACACCTGTGAACAATCAAACAATGAACCAATGAGAAACAGGACACATGACCAGAACAACCAATCAGAACATGACACATAAACATGGGAAACACATGACAAGAACACATGAGGGCAAGGGAAACAGGAACAAAACTACAAAATAAAAGACATGAAACATGAGCATTAAACATAAAGCCCAAAACCAAATGTGACAAATTCTCCTTTGCCATCACAGAAACTATTAAAGGGTTAGTTCACCCAAAAATTAAAATTCTGTCATTAATTGCTCACCCTCATGTCATTCCAAACCCATTCATCTTCTGAACACAAATGAAGACCTTTTTAATGAAATCTGAGAGCTTTCTGTCCCTCCATCGATAGTCTACGCAACTACCACTTTCAAGCCTCAGAAAGGTAGTAAAGACATCATTTAAATAATTCATGTGACGCTACTGGTTTAATATTGGTGAGGGTTAATATTGGTTACCTCAATTTTATGAAGCGACACAAGTGGTTTATTTGCACACAAATAAGAAATTACCACTTTATTTACAAATTATTAATCTCCAACGTGTGTTCACGCAACAGAATCTGCTCTCGCATCAACATGCAACAAAGCACTCACGTCGCTTCATAAAATTGAGGTTAAACCACTGTAGTCACATGGATTACTTTTATGATGTACAGTACAGTCCAAAAGTTTGGAACCACTAAGATTTTTAATGTTTTTAAAAGAAGTTTCGTCTGCTCACCAAGGCTACATTTATTTAATTAAAAATACAGTAAAAACAGTAATATTGTGAAATATTATTACAATTTAAAATAACTGTTTTCTATTTGAATATATTTCACAAAGTAATTTATTCCTGTGATGCAAAGCTGAATTTTCAGCATCATTACTCCAGTCTTCAGTGTCACATGATCCTTCAGAAATCATTCTAATATGCTGATCTGCTGCTCAAGAAACATTTAATATGTACAATTGTACAAAATATTTGTGTACAATATTTTTTTTTCAGGATTATTTGATGAATAGAAAGTTCAAAAGAACAGTGTTTATCTGAAATCTAATCTTTTGTAACATTATACATGTCTTTACTGCCACTTTTGATTTATTTAATGCATCCTTGCTGAATAAAAGTATTCATTTCTTTAATTTCTTTTCAAAAAAATAAAAATAAAAATTCTTACTGACCCCAAACTTTTGAACGGTAGTGTATAATGCTACAGAAGCTTTGTATTTCAGATAAATGCTGTTCTTTTGAACTTTCTATTCATCAAGGAATCCTGAAAAAAAAAAGTACACAACTGTTTTCAACATTGAAAATAATCATAAATGTTTATTGAGCAGCAAATCAGCATATTAGAATGATTTCTGAAGGATCATGTGACACTGAAGACTGGAGTAATGATGCTGAAAATTCAGCTTTGCATCACAGGAATAAATTACTTTGTCAAATATATTTAAATAGTACAGAGTTATTTTAAATTGTAATAATATTTCACAATATTACTGTTTTTACTGTATTTTTAATTAAATAAATGTAGCCTTGGTGAGCAGACGAAACTTCTTTTAAAAACATTAAAAATCTTAGTGGTTCCAAACTTTTGGACTGTACTGTATTTATGCCACAATCACAATTGTTTGGACTCTTTGTGTTTCTTCATCATCTGCCTTAGTAATTTGTTGTCATGGACACCAATTATGTTCAGCTGTGTACTCATCAATATTATCACCTGTATATTCAGTTCTGTTTCAGTCTAGCTGTCAGTTGTAATCAATGTTATGTTGTGTTGCTTTGTTCTCTTGGATTTACCTGTGGATACTATTAAATACTATTTGAACCATTCATCTTCATCTTCGTGCCTTCATATCCAGCTCACCTGTGATAATTTACCTTTCTGGGGGTTGAAAGTGGTAGTTGTGTAGGCTGTAAGTGGAGGGAAAGAAAGTTCTCAGATTTCATTAAAAAGTTCTTCATATTATTTTGGTGAACTAACCATTTAATTATTCCAGAATTTTGACTGGAAGTGTATAAAAATAAGTAAATAATATGCCCCAATAAGAGCAAAAATAGAACAAATGTATTAAGAAACAAAAATGGATAAGGTAGCATACAAATACTTTTGACTCAGAATTGTAGTTTTTGAGATACAGCTCTACCTGCTGTAAATCTTACACTCCATTAAAACATTCCATCTTCAGATTTTCATTTAGCAGATGCTTTTATACAAAAAAAAAAAAAAGCTATTTGTCAAAGAGACAACAATATTCATAACATACATTGCCCGGTTTTATTAAGAAGCAAGCAAGAGAAGAAATGCAGTGTAAGTGCATTTACAAATACATTTATGCATTCAGCATGTGCTTTTATCCAAAGCAGATATTTTTTACCTGGGGTGTTACAGGTCTGAACTGATTGTAACAGAAGAGGTTGATCTCCCTTCTGTCAGGGTCACAGCTAAAGTGAAGGGCCTCATTCCCATAAACCGCAAATCCCAGAACACCCAGGAAGAACATGCGCACAGAGCCAAAAAACAGGGTGTGAAATTGACCAATCACAGTTGGAGGCCGGAGCTATAAAAAAAAAAAAAAAAAAACAGTGTTGTACTTAATATGTACACCAAAATACATGTACAATAATATCATTTAATGATGACAACTGAGACAAATAAACAGCTGATTTTTCAAATTTTTACTCAAAATTCACACACACACACACACACACACACACACACACACACACACACACACACACACACACACACACACACACACAAATCTATTATCACTAGTTTGAACTAGTTTAAAATCTAATATATTCAATGCAGAGAACTGAACTTGATTTCTTGATTTTGCAAAAAAGTAATAAAACATCTGTCTTACTTACGCATCCCTCATAGAAGTTCTTGATGTAGTTTAAGGACATGATAATGTCTTTTTTCTTTAAGTTCAAATAGTCTGTAATGCTTTGCCCTCATTTCAGACCTGTTACCTTCTGCCAAGCTCCAGCTCAAACACTGCTGTTCCTGTTGACCTGTGCAGCTCCCATCAATGCATATTTCCCTTTCATCTGCTCTACCTTCATCGATTTACCCATGAGGTACAAAAAGACAACAAAAAGGCAAAAACAAAAGGACTGGACATGTGCTCCTCACATAATCCCCATTCAACTACGTCAGCAGAAAAAACAGGCCTTTTGAGGCATAATGGGGGAACAGCTGACAAAAACACAATGAGTGTAAGACATAAAGTAAATTAAAGAAACGACGACATGGCAATAAAACAAACGCAACAGCTGATGTTCTCAAAACTGGCTTATAAATGTTAAATGTGTCACTTATGTCTTTTTGGAAGTTGCATGCAAATGCAAATCTATATACAGTCATCTTTGCATTGGAATCACTGTCAACAAAATAAACAAACCAAAAAATAAATATAAATTGAATTTGATTATATTTTGTATAAGCTTACCAGCCCAAGTGGAGAGTTTGTCCTCCTCATTTAATCAGGCATAAAGCAAGACTCATGGGAAATTATTCTCTTGAGTGCCTATCCCAGCGCTGTCACAAATCAAAGTTCATCAAGTCACTAATAAAAAGAATGTTAAAACCAGCTGTCAACATTTACCCATGTGGCTTTCATGGGTGATCTGTGCAATCCCATCCCCAAAACATGGCGCTCTGAGAGCTGGGCTCTGCCTTTAGACCCTTTTCACACTGAGATGAATGGAGGCTTGGGCAGAATATCTGTGCTGCTCAGAGCATTGCTTTCTAGTGCAGAAGTAGTTTTTAAAGGTGGTTTTTGAGTTATATATGTTATCTGTGCATGCACACTTTCCAAATATTTTTTGGAAAATGCATAACATACATTTTTTTTCAACATTTAGATTTTTTTTACATTTTTTTTTTACATTGTCACATTATTTTCTTCATAATTAAGCACATTACTAACATTACAACTTTTTTTTACATATATATCAGGATAAATTGAAAGTGTACCACAAATCATGAAAGAAACAGAAATTGTTGCGTGTGTGTGTGTGCATGACAAAAACATGAAAAATGGAGAGAAATGTTTGTTTGTTTTGTTTTTCATTGTCATAAAACTAAATATCACAATGAAAAACAAAACAAACAAACAAAAAAACAGCTTTTTTCAGTAGTGAAATATGACCTGGACATGTTTTTGATATTTCATGAGATTAACAATTTCATATGACTGAAGTTCCCCTATTAAGCTTTTTTGGTACCTTTCATTTACTGTGTAATATAGCTGTTTGTGAATGTAAAGTTTAAGAGATAAAAGTGCACGATAAATAAAGTTGTCTCTGAAAAGAAAGAATCAATTCTAAACTGCCGAAACAAGTCGTCAGCAATTCCAGTCTCACTTCCTGTTACAAACCTATGTAACAATGTAACAAATTTGCATAGTGCCAGCCTATTGTCTTCAATGGCACTTACAAACAACGCCTACTTTGACCCACCTTTTAACACTGTAGTTGTAGCTGAGGCTGGAATAGTTTGGTTCATGTTGTCGACGTCACTTCGGATGACCGACGAATTGGGATCTTGCTAGAGAGGCCAATCTACTTCAAGTGTAACTAAAATGAGCCAATGCATATTGGCATGCGATAATTGTATCAGCTGTGCCATCCCGAAGCGCAGGTATTTAATGAGCAGCAGGTGCATTACATACTTCAGCTTTTCGCTTCGGACCTGAACGTTTGCTTCATCCTGAATGCAGACATTACAAGAGTGTTTCCTAATCGAGCTGATTTTCAGAGAAGAAGCCTCTTTCATCTTTAGTGTTGGCGACATTGCACAGCAGCATGGTTGCCTCTCATCTTTTGTTATTTGTTTTCTGCCTAGAGCAAGTACAACAAAGTACAACAAAAGCTGTTCTCACAGCTGGTGAACGATGCGCTGTATTAGAGCGCTAAAAAAGCTGTTCTCACAGCTGGTAAGAGAGGCACCTTCAAAGAGAGAGTGAGAGCACACTGCATGATTGCACTTTTTCACTGTCAGTGTTGCAGCGGCCGTCTCCCTGCATGCTTCAGCACTAAGAAAGAGAGCAAGTTCTCTAAAAGTGCAACTTGATCCTTTTCTTTTTGTTCCGCTGTTGGCCTCACAGCCAGTGGTACCCACATTGTCAAAAAAAAAAGAGTAGTTTCCTTCCTCTCTGGGTCCCAAGAGGGCACGGAGAGCAGTGGATGGTGCAGAACTGGAAGGCAGGGTTTTGCAGCCCATACTTCATTGTAACCAAGGAAGGCGGTGGGTTACGATCAATCTTGGACCTGTGAGTTTTGAACCGTGCCTTACACATGCTAACATTCAAAATATTGATGCAGAAACACATTTTCGAATGCATGTGTCCCCAAGATGGTTTGCAGTGATTGACCTAAAGGACGCGTACTTTCATGTCTCGATTCTCTCTTGACACAGGCTGTTGCTGCACTTTGTGTTCGAGGGTTATGCATATCAGTACAAAGTCCTGCCCTTTGGGCTGTCCCTGTCACCCCGTGTCTTCAGGAAAGTCATAGAAGGCGGCCCTTGTTCCCATGAGAGAACGTGGCGTTCGCATCCTCGACTATCTCTACAACTGGCTCATACTAGCACAGTCCTGAGATCAGTTATTCGAACACAGGGACCTAGTGTTCAGTCACCTCAGCCAGTTGGGTCTTTGGGTCAACTGGTAAAAGAGCAAACTCTTGCCAGTGCAGAAGATCTCTTTTCCCGGTATGGAGATGGATTCAGTCAAACGGACAGCACACCTCACAGAAGAATGTGCCGGTCATGCTGAACTGCTTGAACATGTTCAAAGGCAGGACAGCGCTCCCACTGAAGTTATTTCAGAGGCTCCTGGGGCATATGGCAGCCACAGCGGCAGTAACACTGCTCGGTTTGCTTCATATGAGAATGCTTCAGCACAGGCTTCACTGCCCCGAGATGGGCGTGGCAATGAGGCACTCACCAGGTGGAAATCACACCGGCCTGTCGCCAAACCTTTAGCCCGTGTTTGGTCCCTTCGTTTCTCCAGGCCGCAGTGCCCCTAGAACAAGTGTCTAGGCATGCTGTGGTATTCACGGATGCCTCTGCCACTGGCTGGGGTGCCATGTACAATGGGCAAGCAGTCTCAGGGGTTTGGACGGGACCCCATCAGCATTGGCACATCAATTGCCTCGAGTTGCTGGCAATACATATTGCACTGAGCAACCTAAAAAAGCGCCTACATGGCAAAGACGTGCTGGTTGGTATAGACAACACTGCTGCTGTTGCGTACATCGACCATGAAGGTGGTCTATGCTCCCGTCGCCCGCCATCTCCTCCTCTGGAGTCAGAAGCATCTGAGGCCTGTTCGTGCCATTCACATCCGTGGCACACTCATCCTGGCTGAAGAGCTATCAAGACCTGTGCTCCTAGGAGAATGGAGACTCCATCCCCAGGTGGTCCAGCTGGTTTGGAGTCGTTTCAGAGCTGCACAAGTAGACCCTGACTGGAGGGGCACTCGGCACGGATGCACTGGCACACAGCTGGCCCCGGGGCCTAGGCAAATTTGCATTTCCCCCAGTGAGACTTCTTGCACAGACACTGTGCAAGGCCAGGGAGGACGAGGAGCAGGTCTTGCTAGTTGCGCCCTACTGGCCCAACTGCACCTAGTTCCCAGAACTTATGCTCCTCACAACAGCCCCTCCTTGGCCAATTCCTCTGAGAAAGGATCTACTTGTGGTGTTCTTCTTGCCAAAAAGACCCCCGAAAGTTTTCGATTAGTGTTGTGCTTTCCTTTCTGTAGCATGGGTTGGAGCAAAGTCTGTCTTCCTCCACCCTCAAAGTCTATGCTGCTGCAATTTCTGCTAATCACAACCCCATCGGCAAGTTGGTTGGGAAGCATGACCTGGTCGTCAGGTTCCTTAGGGAGATGAGATGGTTAAATCCTCCACAAACCCCCTCCACAACCTCTTGAGACCTCAGTCTGGTGCTCAGAGCACTTCAGATTATCCCATTTGAGACTTTGCAGTCAGTTGATCTAAAGATTCTGACCATAAAGACTTTGGTTCTGGTTGCATTGGCCTCCATCTAGAGGGTAGGGGACATGCAGGCATTTTCAGTCGATGAATTGTGCCTAGAATTTGGGCCGGGTGACACCCACATGGTACTGAGACCTCGGCCTGGCTACATGCCCAAGGTTCCTACCACCCCTTTCACGGTACTGAACCTGCAAGTTCTGCCCCCGGAGCAGGCAGACTCAGCCCTAGATTTGCATTGTCCCGTCCGTGCATTACAAATGTACGTAGACTGGACGTAAAGCTTTAGGACCTCAAACCAGCTCTTTGTCTGTTACAGAGGCCAGCGGAAGGGAAAGGCTGTCTCCAAGCAGAGGATGGCCCACTGGATAGTGGATGCCATCGCCTTGGCTTGTGACACTGTCCCATAAAATACATGTTTTACCGCTCTATTTATTACAATGATTTTATGTATAATAGAGTTTTAATTGGTTTACATGTGTTTTAGTCCATTTTATTCCTCTTACTTATTTTAATGTGTGTATGTCTTTAAATGAGTCTGGGTCTGCCTGTCATGTGACTGATCACATGACAGGAATAAGGAAGTAGGCCAGCATAAAGGAGGCAGCATGGCAAACAGTCAGCCCGCCCATTACAATTGTGATCACCTGCGAGCTGGACCGTGGAGTTACATTTTACGGACTCACCTCTCCAGCAAACCACATCACTTTTTCATTGGATTATCACTTCTGTGGACTTTGTATATACACCGGTGGACACTTTCACGTTGGGACTTTCAGCACGCTACTAGGACTCTTAAGGACTGTTTTAGGGTATGGTGCAAACGGACTCCACGCTTTTAAACAGCCTAAGTTTTTCTGGTTTTATTGTGTTGTTTTAAGTTCCATGTGAATATTGTAAATACACCTTATTTATTCATTTCTGTTGTCTGTCTCATCTTTTTAAACACTCCAAACCTCTCACACAGTTTAATCTGACCCCATTTTAAATCATGTGACTCAACCAATTTGGCTGATTGTTACAGGCTTACCAAGCACAAGGCGTGCCCTGCCCCCTCAGGCTGCGAGCTCACTCTACTAGAAGTGTTGCATCCTCCTGGTACGTGGCACCTCGCTGACAGATATTTGTAGAGCTGCGGGCTGGGCGACACCTAAAAAGTTTGCTAGATTCTATAGCCTTCGTGTTGAGCTGGTCTCCTCCTGTGTTCCCACTTCAACCGGTCAGAGACACCGAGAGGCCTCGGCTTAATGTTGGCTTGCTGTGCCAATATGTGCGCTTAATTCTCCAGTCCCTACTGGCAGACCCTGTTGAGTCCTCCAATCACCCCCGGCAGACGGACATGGCGGAGGGTCTGGTCCAAGAGAACCAGTACTAGGCTGGGTGCCCATATGTGCGACCCTGAGTGGATCCAATGTGTGTATTTTCCACGGTAAGCTCCTGAATGGAAGCTATATGTCTT